>NC_135497.1:492479851-492705348 GCF_052857255.1 Amblyomma americanum | reverse complement strand
TTACCAGTGTTCAGAGCAACTTCAAACTTCGCCTCGTTCAGCAGTGGCGAGCGACAGTTCCACTAGTTGAATTCTGTAATCATCTACGCTGACGGAGTTGACAGAGTCCCTTTCAAACCGATGCAAGACGTGTGCAGTGGCGGTGTCACGAAGTGTTTATTTCGAGCTGTTTGTGGTTGTTGTAAGCGTTTCTAATTCCTGCGAGGATCATCACGGACAGCGGCGAGTCACGGTGCATTTCTTGTGCGTGCATGAGCTGCATAGCACAGTGACAAGTGTCCGCGTAGTAAACGTGATTGCGACCGGAGCGAGTGCTTTTACGTCGAGGCAGCGAAATGTGTACCTGCGAAGCTCACGACGAACGCCGTGCTTTCCGAATGCTGAAATGATCGTGGCGTTACGCAGCTAGTCGCATTCGTTGCGATGGTTGCAGTGATCGCGACCACACGATGTTATTTTTGCTACGTATCCATTACCATTTTGACCGCGATTCGTGCGGGCACTGTGCTCGAGTACTGCCGTGTGTGCGACGTGGCACGATCTTGGCTGCACGGCCGTCGGACTGTTTTCTGCGGCGACAAAAGCAACGCCGCCATCCTTTTGCGTCTTGGTGCTCCGTTCAATATATTTTGTGATTATGGGTGCTCGGGTTACGAGTGGCCGGCCTACTGTGTGACGTTGTGAAAACATGGGTGTGCAGGGCAGATGTATCTTCGGGGCGTCATTTCTTTTTATTTCCTGCCCGCTATGCAGACATTTGTCTGCAATAAATATTTGCGCGATGAATGGGTGACTAAACACTTCCTCTAGCCATTTCGGTTTAGGTTGTGACAACATGGTATTACGCGATTACGAACAAGAATCATTGCCGCATTTAAATCACGGCTAGTTCACAGTGTAGAATCTAACATGTGTTAACACATAAATCTACTTTTCAATGTGCATTCCACTCTGTTGCGCAAAAAAAATAACTGTGGCAGCAGCTTATGGGGAAAAAAACTGTCCACAGAACAAGCTTGGCATAACGAGTCTTGAAGAATATATATATATATATATATATATATATATATATATATATATATATATATATATATATATATATATATATATATATATATATATATATATATATATATATAAAGAAAATCTTTCCAATTGCTTTTTTCTCTTTTTGCTTTGTCAAATTCTTCGCAATCTGAAGTTGAAGCGGGATCTTGGTTTCCACTGTAATCAGAAAAATTCGGTGATCTTGAAGCGCCTCATGAGACCGTGACACTTTTTGTTGTTGATTTTGCTCACGGTCCCTTTCGATCAGAAGATCAGCGGTACGAAAGTGAATGTGTGCACAATGCTATTGTTGCAGAGCAGCTCGTGAACTCTGCTTTGCTGGTGTTAAGAGGTTATTCAGCAGTACTCCCTGGGACAGCCGCACCAGTTTGTTTAACAACACAATTTCGAAGCCTTGAGAAGGAGATTTCAGAATGCACATGCACCCTGCTACCTTCATTTGCCTGTGACTGCTTGTTACGGACATGATTACTTGTCTGCTGAGTGACGGCGATGGCAAGCAAAATCAGCTATGTATCGACAGTGTAGAACGCTTCCCAGATTTCCTTAATCCTCCTTACATTTTACACTAACAAAAATTTATTTTCTGACATATAGACGCATATTTGCACCTTCCCCAGTGATCGGCTAGGTTTCCTGGCCCACTTATCCTTTCACATTTGTGTGGTCACGACAGTACCATTCCTGCACAGATTCAAAGCTACAATAACAAGGCTTATTTCAGTTCTTTGAAATGTGCTAAGCAATGTTGCATGGTGGTTGGTTCTGCGATACCGACGTTGCCCTGTTTCTGAGAGTCCTGTAGTATCAATGGAACCGTTGACCTGCCAAGGCAAAGACCACATTTAATTTGAACCCGTTCCTTTACTTGAATGAAATGGCTGTTGCTGCTTGCATTAGCAGATTCCCCGCTTTGCACCGGCGCCTAGTTCTGTTCTTGCCCGCTGCGCATGCCTGAATCAGGAGTGTTGCATTTTTCTTTTCTTCTGCGGTGTACTCAGTATAAAAGGTGTTAACCTAGCATTACTTGCTGCGGGGAGGCATATGTGAGGTTATAATATAAGCAAGCGATTCTGTTGTTTTAATTTTAAGCAGGTTATTTCATTTTGTGCAATGAGCAATCCAAGCCAGGATGTGAGTCGTCGAGCCCTGACAGTGATTTTTCCACTAGAAAGAGAAGCTCTGGCAACCAGAAAGTGTATGAGCTGGTTACAAGTCAGTGTGCCTGGCAGTCCACGGGTTAGCATAACAGTCTGTGCAGACAGTGGGGCAAGCATTGTGATGGCAATTTCAGTGTGCATGAAAGGTATATGATTCAGGCAGCGTTCAATTTATCTGCTCAAATCTAAAGTTTTAAGTCTTTCCCCTCTGCACATTAATGGGACAAGAACACATGCTACAATGGGCCGTACGCATTTTCACTCTGTCCACTATGATCAGCAAGTTTCTATGTTAGCAAAGCGTAAGTAAATTGAAAAAAGTTTTTTCACAAGAAATACTGCTAATAGTTTGAGTCCATATTAACGAGGACTGCACTAATGAGGAATGGCTGTATACGTGAAAGCATGGCTAATGTTTTTAGTTCTAATGATGACACAAGCAATTAATCTGTTATTTTGAATACGAGACTAGATAAGTACATTTATCTTGCAAATTATGAGGATGATTAAAAGGATGTGTTGTATGGCACAGCAGTTTGTTGGTTGAAGAATAGCGATTGGCTTTACCTGACACCACTTAAAACAGCAAACTGCAAATTCAGCCCTGTAGAGCTGGTAAAGGTATATTAGGAACAAAGTCGACGGAAAACAGCACCACTGCACATAGTAGGAATTCTTGCTCTGTTGTCCTCGTTCCTTAGCGCAGTTCCAGCATGCAAACTTACCGCCGGCTCACCCGACAGTACACTCGTACCAAGTTTTGTGAAATTTGTAGCAAACATCAACAGGACATGAAGCACGGTGTACGCATATCTAGTGCATACTGGGGAGATAGCTTCCTGCCTCATCATAGTTCGGCCCCTCTGTTTCTTACCCATCATTTCCCAGCACCTGTGGCCCTATTTATGCCATTGCCATGTGCTGCAAATCACCAAACACAATTTGTACTCTTACCCTGCTAGATTGTTTTCGCCCATTAAGTTATTTCATCCAAATTGGCAAGCTTTTAGAAAACATTCTGCAATAGCCAACTTGCTCTTGTTCTTGACGACATGCACCTTGACTGCAATATCCCCCTCGATGCTTTTCTTCTTGGCTTTGAAAAAGCATGTGATACGCGTATTTATGTATGGCTTTTTTGTCGTGCTTTAACTTGTATCCAATAGCTCTGAACTGAATCCAAGCGAGCCGTCGGCAGATTTCTCTTGCCAATTCTTAAGCATCCTGCCTTTCCTGCAGTCTTGGATGTCCCCCAAGGCATTGCCCTTGAGCCTCATCTTTTTACTACCTACATTATGGCTTTCCTTTCAGTGTTTTGTTACATGCCTTCACTGATGGCTATATTAAGGGGTCTGCCATCTTGCAACGAATACCCATGTTTTAGTTATCCAAAACAACATTTTGCCTGCTTTAGAATGACCTGTTTGCTAATGTTACTAAGAATGCACTCATAATTTTTTATTTAAGCAAAACTACATTTTGCCTACTTAAAAAGCCTTACCGAGAAAGGTATATTCACTGGATACTGGCTGAAACACTCAGCTATTCACATGGCTCGCATGGTCTCACCTCATAATGCTTGTACGCCCTCCCACAGCCTAGGAAATTTACACCATAACATGTACTTAGCATCGCTGTCTTCCAAGTTACTTGCGTTCGGATCCTCTGTGTGGCATCACCTTGGGCGTTCGAATAGTGCATGGCACAAACTGAACTTAACTAAAATCCTAGAATGAATTCAGACCTAAGCCGTTGTTTTATTTTCTCAGACTATTGTTGAAGCTCCAGTTTCACAGCACCAAAGGTGAATCTTCAAATTTCTTCATGTGGTGCTGAAACTGCAGGGTTTTTTTAACTCTTCACCGTCACGTAACCAACTAATCTGTTCTTACTCATGTTTCCTTCTGCACTAGCCGCACTAGTACTCTTTTGCCTAGTTAGCTCATTCCACTGCATTTCAATATTGATTTTTGTTTTTGCCACTAAAGGCTGGAATGACCTTCCACCTCACAAGGCTTACTAACCCCATGTCCCTTGAGCGAGTCACTGCAGAAATGCACGCAATAAATGATGATGCTCGTCCACTAATTAAAGTAATTTCCTCAAGGCAGAGAATATTTGTAATATGCAAGTAATCACTCACTGACATCCACCAAAGTTCAGCCATAAGGCCACAAAGAAGAGCTACAAAGCTTTCTTTAGTAGCCGTATGGCTGTGCTTGGATGCTAATGGCTGATTTCTTCTACACAAAGCTGACCACTCAATTATTGTCATTTAGTACTATTTAGGTATAATAAATGTTAAAATAAATTGTTCTAATGAGTGCTTAGTCACTTGCTCAGCTCGGCAAGCCAACGCAATGTTCTCTTACGCGTAAGAACTTTCCTCACAATCTATTTCAAGTAATATTGTGTTACAGATTTACACAATAGTTTTGTCGGACGGCATACAGTTGCATTTACGCTAACTTGCACACTGTGCACAAGCGAGGTCTAGCCAACTGAACCTGTGCACTCAAAATCAAAGCATGCATTATTGTGCCTATCTAGGTCAGATTTTTCTTGGTTTCTCTCTCTTATCGTCTCTTCAGCTTAGCAACACACCGCCTTCATAACATGGCTCAATGAGAATGCTACGAATGCATGTTTATGCATGGTATTTTTATATATTCAGGATAGTGTTAACAGGACTGTTGGTTCATCTTGAACACAAAAGCCGTCAACTTCATTTTGCAGCAAATAGACACCAGTAAAGACAAAAGTCATCACTGCTTTTCTAGGTTTTTTTTTCGGCTTTCTTCGGCCTCACTTCAAATTGGTCTTTTCCAAGTTTCTGATGCCTATCCATGAGTCATTTAATTTCTTTCTTTGAACACCAGACTGGCAGTGAAATAGGTATTTTTTGCTGAAAATGTTGATAGTCGGCAACTAATAGCACACTTTAAAATTCAAGACATGTTGAGTTGTATAAACATCAATTAACAGTAACCAATGCTCACTTTTGCTAGCTAGATTGTGAACTGGTCACCTTTACATTCAATCAGTTTACGTTTTACTAATGAGTGAAAATAATTCTTAAACATTGTTATAAAGTTGTATCAGAGAACATGCGCATATATGCCTGTCACATACTTAAATGGTTCAATTTTTATTTCATTTTATTGTGCAACATCACAGTCCTAGTGCTGGAAATCCAAGTTTACAAATTCTGCTTGAGATGTTGGTGTTTGCTCGAGATAACAAGATTATACGGTCATTATATCCTGTTTCCCTGACTGTACAAAGTATTCTTTCCCAGCCTAAGCCAGGAGCCATTGCAATGTAAACCCTCCAAATTGGTTCTTGCATTTCCTCTACCTGTAATCCACTTTACTGGCTCCCACATCTCATTATGTTTATAGTAATAGAAACACATGTGTAGACTCTTATGCAATACAAAGGCACCCACTTTGTTTTCCACTCACTGCAACATTTGAGAATGCTTTGGAGTTGCACAGAGTATATGCCAGCTTATTTTGTACATGGAAGCAATGACATGATCTTCAGCAGAACTTCCCATACTTCTTTTCAATGCTGTAGTCTGACTTGTGCAACGGCAATATCAGCTCATGAAGATATGCTAATGGACTACCTGATGACCCGCTGTCTCTGTGGAGAACAAAGCGGCTTGCACTACAGCCAAGTGATGCATGTCTAAGCCCCTTTGCAGCCACACAGTGCTATTTCTATTTTGGCTTTAATAATGGACTGAAAAACAACAAAAATAAGTCACTATTGTTACTTTGTCACCGTTCTGCAAAATGTAGCACGGCTTTATTAGAACTGATTTTACCTGTTACAAAACAACTGGAAAAGTCATAATTTCTCATGTGCATTCGTGCTTGACAGCAGTGTGCTAGAATGTGAATTTTTAATGCATACACAATTCAGACACACACACACAACTTATATATTGAATAGATAAGCATGTCTTTTGCATTAGCAGTCAACTGACTGTAGGTAGTTGGGAGGGGGGGGGAGGTTGTTTACATATTAAAATGACAACAACTGTGCAAAAGACAGGCCAACAGTCGTCCGATTCGGTCTGCCAAAACCATGTCGTCGTGATGTCTGGCTCTATGTCACACTGCGCCGACGAAAACAGTCGGTCGACTGTCGGCGTCGGCGTCACGTCTCCCACAAGACGACAGTTGGCCGATGGTTCGCCAACTCCCATGTCATGCGAGACAACGTGCGAGACCTCCCGCCGACTTGGCCCTTTCTGGTTCTCACTCTTCTTTTGTCATTTCCTGCTATGCGAAATTCATGGGCCGGGACGCTTCATTTTTCACTCTTTTAGATAAATCCCACCATAGTAAAACAAACTCAACACTCGTGATTATGAACATAGATTGAGTGCAGCCCATACTGAGTGGAACTTATTGCTCGGTCAGAAAGGCATGACTCGACAAATAAATCCAGTCGCTCGCGGGTAAACAAGACGGGAGAGATTAATTAAAACTAAAATAATAAAAAGAAAAAATTCTAGACCACGCGATTCGAACTAGGAACCTCTGGAATGCGAAGCTACTGCTATACCCACGACGCCATGAAGAACAGAGCATTTCATTGTTTTCAGAGGTGCTGATAAGGAGCACTCAGCAGTACGGCACCCGCGACAGAAGTAAAAAGCAGGCGACCCATGTGCGAAAACTCGGCCGGCGCGCTGCACCGGTCGCTGCTTGCGAATTGCAGCCCCACTGCAAGCAGGGACACACAGAGCAGCAAGCATCGCTGCGCCGCTCGACTCATGCACTCGAGCTCAAAGCGTACGCTTTGCCACTCGCAGCGGTCTGATTACTGCTTGGCATGGTGTTGAAGTTCGCACCATAAAAGACAAAATAGCCATATTATCAGAAAGACTGCCTGCTATACACGAGCAGCGACAAAGCATGCTTGCGCTAGTAGCGAGATTTCGGCAACGGCACTGCCTGCGGTAGCGCCAGGCGACGAACTGCGCGGCTGCCTGCAGCGCAGCGGACGCCGCTTCGCGTGTAGCGAGCGCTATAATATCTCTTAATATCGCTTTGCTGTTAACAGTATAATCTCACCATAAACTAAAATTATGGTCAATTTCCGCGACACCCTCGGCTGCGGAACCAGCGGGCGACCGGCGAGCCGGACCGCAACGGCGGGCCAACGGCAGCTTGCGAGGCGATTCTGGCGAGAAATTTTGCTCGTATCAGAGTTGTTGCTTTTACCAGCCACTCGGTGTTGACCAACGATCCTCAGGAATGATACATATGGCACATTTCTCTGTCTCAGCGTTTATTGCTTACGTCAAAAACAATCTTAAGCTGATTTTTATTACGGCGGCGGACGGGATCCAGGCTGGCCTGCCGGCGAACACGCTCGGTTTACTTCACGTTCGCACCAAAAAAACTCAAAACAGCCATTCTATCAGACAGGCCGCCTGCTATATTCGAGCAACGACAGCATGCCTGCGCAACAGCCGCGCTTTCGTCAACAACGCCGCCTGCGGGAGCGCCAGTGCGACGAACTGCGCTGCTTCCCTGCTGCCGTGCTCGTCGCTAAGCCTAGCTGTTTTCGCATTGATGCCGCAGCTCAGGGCGCTTTGGAACTAGCCAGCGCCGTAATAAAGAAACTTCTCTAGTCACCCCTTTACTGCCAACCTGTCCCATAATAAAATAAAGTTATGCTCGATTTACGAGACGCCTTCAGCAACGGATCTAGCAGACGTCAGGCGAGCCGCACGAAGCAGCCGCAGCAGCAGGCGGCTGAAATTTGCTTGTATCGTAGTTATCACTTCAACCAGCACCTTGGCATTGGCCAACGACGATCCCCAGTAATGATACTTTTTTGGACATTCATCTATCCTAGAGCTTGTTATGAACTTAAACAGCACTAGAGCGGAATCGTGTTCGTGTCTGGTGAATGCTTTAGCTCGGCGAGCGATCTCGCGTCGACACGGTCGGCAGACTGGGTTTGTCGGCGTCACGGGCGTCAAAGCACGTTACACTACGAAGACATCTGGTCGTCGGACGCGTTGGTGTCGTTGTCGGCCTAGTGTGAAAGCTTGGTCTGCCAAAGACACGGTGTGCCGACCCGGTGTCGTGTTTGCATCGGCGTCGTGTCGGGCTAGTGTGACAGGCCCCTTACGAAAGGCTGCAAGTGCCATTATTTTTTTCTCTTTCAGCAGTGCAAAAACACTGCAGTGTGCAATTTTGAATAACTGACTAAAATATTAAGTATGTAATCTTAACTATTTGAAAAAAGTGATTATCCCGGTTATAATTACGGTCGGTTGATAGCAGCCTGTACTGTGGCCTGACCCCATCGAGAATTCGCAATAAGAATCGCGTCGTTTTTCTGAAATCCTGAGGGTAGCCTAACTTTAAGAGGGGGCAGTCTTCTGTTATTTTGGCAAATCGTCGACCGTTGTGAAAACATCGCGATCGAACGAGGAGGAGTTCGCGATCGCGATGTGACGCGTTTTTCGGTCTCTTCGATATAAATGGTCCACATGTCGTTTACCACACATTTCACAGCCGACCACGATTGTACCTTCGACGAAAATCCTGCGGCAAAAAAAAAAGCGTTGACGGAACGGATGTCTCGAGTACGCCGAAATTAATACGGGCTATTCCTACTGCAAGATATCTGCGTGTTTTTCTACAAGCATGCATGCCTGTACCGCCGCACGCAATTCGACGACAGGCACTGCTGGGCGTGCCAATCGGAATGCTGGGACCATCCGCCTCGCTCGCAAGCGGAGAAGTGATCGTACAACACCTTTCCGCCTCACTTCCGCCTGGCGGCCCAAAACTGGCGGACCGCTCGCGAAGCGGACCTGGCGGAAGGCGCTCCGAAACAATCGTACAACGGCCCTAAGGCGGTAAGCCGGCGTCTCTGGACGACCGGAGCGGAAGGTTCCGCAGAAGGGAGGTAACCTTTGTTCCTCCGACTCCTTTTTGATAGTTTAGCCCAGAGTGGTAGCTGGAGTGCAGTAATGATCCACCCGGGATTGTCGGGCTCTTGGACTGAATCCCGGTTTACTCTGCTCGATGGAAGGAGTCCGTGGTTCGTAGCCAACTTGCGTTCGTGCGTTCCCGCTCTTGCTATCAGGACAAGAGGATGTTCCTCGTTATTTCCTTGGGGTAAACTGAGCGTTCTCTAATGCGCACACTCAGATGAACTTCGCGCTGGGGTGGTGATGAGAATGCATAAAAAAGCATTGAATAGTTTTTGTACGAAAGCGTCTTGTAATGGTGAGTGACGTCGGCTTAGGTGTCAATAGTGAGTTTGCCTCTGGAGTGCCTTGTCTTTGAGTAGGTAAACATAAAAGACATGTACGTCGCGTCTGGGAGTATTTGGTACACGAGGGCTCTAAGCGTCCATTTATAATGATCAAATGCGTGTCACCAAGGAAAGGGAGATGACATGCATTTTAAAACTACTGAGAAGAAATGGTAATACCATACTGGTATGGCGGTAGTTCATTTTTACATAGTCTGTGATCGGCTGAGTTCTCAACCACATCAGATCGAAGTTGTTGTTAGCCAGTTCCAAAGTTGGGGAACGCTGGATTAAAAGATGTTATTTTGTAAGGTTTCTTTGCGAATCACTTAGTTTCAACAATTTTCTCCTGGCTTGTTTCTTTGTTACAAACAAACAGCTAACCCAGTAAAGAAATTTGTCCGTGAATAACACGATTTAGCAAATAGGAAGACGTCATTTAGATGTACGGTGAACTATACGTCCACTCAACATCACTGAAACGGAAACGCAACTGTCTGCATGATTTTGATATCGGACATGCCACTAAACGGAAGCAATCGGGAAGATGTGACCAGTTGGTTTCAACGGACCGTTTGAAAGACAAATGTACCTTTATTGCGTGAAATTGCTCATATTTGGTGCTACAATAAGGCAGGGAAATATCAGAGAATGATGAAAAAGCTTACGTCAACTGCTCAATATTTGTTATCGCCCTTGCTTCCCGAGAAACTGTAGGTCTCGTGAGCAACCCCTGCGTTTGAGCCAGGAATGCAACATAATCCTTCGCAATTCTGTGACCCAAAAACTCAAAATTACGGCTTAGGAAAACGCAGTAGCCACTGTTCTTTACGAGTGCAGTAAATAGACTGAAGAACGCTACAGCCCGTCATAACTTGTCGGTGGCAGTGCAGTCGCAGTGTCTGAATTGCACGCAGAAGACTACAATTAGTAAGATGACTGCTGCAAGAGGCGAAACAAGTGCCTCTCTCTAGTTCAGTCTCATTACTTCATTGGCCAGGCCACCGCACAGAGCCCACAGCACACGCGTAGCGCGTAGTGTAATCGACAGGCGACAGCGAAACCAACATGGCGCCGCCGAGAGGGGGAAAGAGCGCGCGAGGTCTCCTCGATTTGGCTGCAGTTTCTGCAGCAATTCAGAAAGCGCAGCACTCTCGCACTCGATTTGACAGGGCAACTAGAGCCACCTGTGTTTCGGCACTCGATTTGACTTCGTGTGTTCTCCACTTCTGCACTAGCCTGCCGGCGAGTTCTCTTCTCGTGCAAGTAGTGCAAGGTGCATGCCGCGCTCCGTAGCAGACAGTAGGAGAGAGCTCCGCGGCCATGCTTGTTTTGTAGAGTGGTGTTGAGAGGGCGCCATACCCGTGCTAAGCGCGGAATCTGCGCCGTGCACTCATCAAACAACCCAAATAACTGTGCGCTTGGGTTCCTGTGCGTGTCTGTGCACGAGCGAGTAAGCGACTGGCTGGCAGGCGCACTGCCTATGGGTTCGCACCTTTCTGTCCAGCCTCGCATCTTGCTTGACGCCCTTTTGTTTTCTGTGTGCAAATATTATTACATGCAGAGGGATGGAACAAATGGCGAGATTTTTTTTAATACATGGGTGATCGTAACGCTTGTGGTCCCTCTCTGCGCAATCATCCGCACCTTCGCTTACTGTAAGCGATGGCTTAGGGGACGCCGCCTGACCACGCCTTCGCCTGCCAGTCATTCTCTTAGTCACTCCACCGCCATCGTCCGCCGACAGTGAACGCGAGTTGAGCTCAAATATAGTCCAAGTTATCAGGTAACTCTTTCCTTGTGTAACTGGTGGACAACCGTAGTCACTTTCCGGATAGAACGGCCGCCGCCTGAATCACGCATATGAACTGTCGAGGGTCGTCTCGAGCGACATATGAATAACTTCTTAAGTTCAAAGTTTGTTGCCTCTCTCAAGCACCCGTTGACTCAGTGATGGTTAACCTGCGCCACTATGCACAATACGAGGAAGAGAGCGGTGTCAGATGCATCACTTTTAGAATTAACAAATTTAATGGCCACTCTACGAGATGCGCCACTTCGAACAAATGCACAGCGTTCAATGCATCTGGCACAGTCCTGCGCGTATGTCAAACCACGCGGCAAAGAACAACACACGGCCGCAGCAGACGAACGCTTCTGCACTTCTGCACACGCTTTGGCCGCCGCACCGAGAGCACTAGTGTCAGGTTACAGAGCACTGGCACGGCGCATTTGTGAACTATTGCAGAAAGAGCAGCCAAATCGAGGAGCGTATCAACCCTGGAAGCGGAGGCGCGGCGGGCATCGAGGCACCCTACTTCATGGAGAGAAAAAAAAGCCCCACTTTCTACTACAACCCCGTGCCGCCGTTTCCCGATTGGGGCGGCATGTTGGGTCCCACGCTCCGGTCGCGTACCGCCCGCTATGCATGTGGCGTGGATTTTGTGCGGTTGCATGGCGACTGCAATAATGCGACTAAACTGGAAATGGGCGCAAATTGTTGTTTCACTCGTGGCAGTAGTGTTTCGGCAGTTTTCAGGGTGTTTTATGCATGATACAGTCGCTCAGACTGCACGGCAATCGAAAAGTGATAACAAACCGCTGTGCTCCGCAGTCACTGGCTGCACTGAAAAAGGACACAGGTTATTTCGTGTTCCTTCGTAGTCGTAATGTTGAACATCACGGTCACCGAACATAAATTATGCTGCATTTACTGTTCGAGGGTAAGAACTGTTCACAAAGCCCCAAGTTTCTTTGTTATGCCAGCAGCTCATTACAACATTCTCGGGCGTGTTATGTCTCTTTCCCGCAGTATTGGCAACTTTCTTTTCCAAGCAATCCATCGCCTCACTGCTCTGGAGTGAAAAGCTGAGGGCACGTCTGAAACCAAATGATCATATTTTCTCAACTCCTTCCCTCAGTAGCTTGTTCTGCAAACTAAAGCATGCAGATAGTTGCGTTTCGCTCTGAAATGTGTTGACGTAAGTTGATGCGATGCGACGACGTCTTGCTGAGCTGTAGTTGCTAATTAGCTTTATCCGAAGAAAACTTAGCTAAAACATTTCCTTTTTCCTTTCAAAACATGAATATAAGTCGTTAAAAGCGACTGTTTCACAAAGAGACCGCAAAAAATCATCCCCTGATATACACTTTGTTTGAATCCCATGATACCTCCAAGCAAGGGCGGCGAGCGTAGGTCACTCTCGGAGGTGTGGTTGGAGGGAGCGGTCCCATCTAGGCCAAATATTTGTTCGACTTCTTTAGCAAAAAAAAAAGGAGTTGGGCATGGTTTTCCTATGTAAACTTCCTCGCTTGGGGTTAGGGGGGAGACCCCCACCTTAAATCTCTCTGCTCGCCAGGCTAAATTAACAGGGAAGTCAGAGCAGCACAGGCCGCCTCACACTCTTCCGAGGAACAGTCTGCTTCAGTTTCCGACAGACACAGGCTTGCCGCCTCACTCGCTAGTCGACAGGCAAGGCAAAGGTACAGGTCTGGGCTAGTTGGGAAACCACTTTCGAGTGAAGCGCGCAGAGAGACGCGTATCCTAGTGAACTCGAAAGACAAGCTTTCTTCCCCGGTGCTGTCATCAAGGTGAAAAAAAAAGTAAGCTTTATGACATGCATGCCAAGACACGCGCGAGACAAACTTAACGGACGTGGCTGCGTAACGCCAGCGAAAGGAGCCTTTTTTGTGCAACTGTAGTTTGTTTAAAAGAAATACGAAAAGGAAGAAAAATAAACCATTACTGAGAGGGAAAAGACGCCTTTCGCTGCAATCGCGCAGCCACGACTTCTTTGTTTACTGACGCGATGAAAGTAGGTACAGCGCCAAGATATTCGTAATGAGCTGGGGAAAAGAATAGTTAACAAAACGCGACTATGAAAGCTTCACATACTCGCTAACCAGCATGAGCGCCTAATTAACACGGCTGCCTTACTGGCAACGTCTTTTTCTTCAGGATCTGAAGAAGGTGCTCGGAAAATTTTGATATGGTCTGGCAGGTTTTAACACGACAGCGTTAAAGGTCACGTTGACCAGAAAATTCTGTGTCGGCGTCGTGAGTGAAAAATAACGAGCATGGCTCTGGCAGGTGGTTCCCAGAGAGCAACCTAGGAGGAAGGTGGGCCAGCTACTTCACGTGACCTTGCGGAGTGATCAGAACCTGCCCACCGTGGCAGGTGGCAGTTGATTGATCGCTCGGGAAGAGCAACCTGGGCAGCACAAGGCCCAGCACTGGGAGCACCTGTCATCGCAGGGCAGTGGCGCATCGCTTAGCCGCTGCAGCACTGTGCCAGGACAGATTCTCGTACTCCCAGGGATCTATGAATGTAAAGAATGACCTTCTGTATATATGTGGGAAATTGTCTATTACGCTATCGCGTCGCGCCCTTAAAGCGCAGCCTGTGCGTCCTCTCCAATCTTTAGCTTCTCTCTGTGTGTTTTATATTTTCGTATTGGTGCCTGTTTATCCTAAACGCCACTATCTTACAGTCCGCAAAATAAATCCTCGAGGCGAAGACACGCGCGTTACCCACGCTATCGCGCTTCCAAGAGCGCGCCCCAACTCCACGATACTGAGTTCACGCCGCATTGTAAAGACGTGAGTAAGATTGCATCGGAGCGCTCGAGCGGTCTCCTGCAGAAAAAACGAAACGACACTTTATAGCAACCAATGCGTTTCACTGCCAGTGCGAAGTTGCGTAGAAATAAAAGCAAGGAAAGAGTACATTCTCCTTAACAGCGCACTTGCACGCTATGATTTTTCCACAGCACACCGCTCGAGCGCTTTAAACTAGTCTCCTCTCGAATGCACAAACCAGGACGTTGCATGCAGGCACGCAAACGAAATTTTTTTCTCGAGGGACCTAAGTTTTTTCTAGCGTAGGAAGGCGGGGAGAGGTTCGCTAGGACTCTCCCTTGAATACGTGCCTGCTTGCTCGGCTGAAATGATGGCCACTCGTGAATGATACTAGGGTACAGCTTGCTGAATTGAAATGCAGGCACACGACGGTCGAAAGTGAAACCATCACGAACCATTTTAGACCTCAGTGTTATGCAATAATTCCGCGCAGTTCTGCTTACCTTAACAATGAAACAGTAAACCCGGGACGTAGTTGCATTTTTATGACTCTCCCGCCGTGTAGGAAGACTCAGCTCTGGAGATCTTTACATCACTAAAAACGACCTGGAGGGCGCGGCGACCGTGTGCGCTTCCGCTTGTACGGCGGACTTTTAGGCACACAAGCCTAGCTAAAACTAGGCGCTCCCCTTCAATGAAAACAACGTGATTAAATCGTGCTGTCAAGTAAGCCTGTTATTGACCCAAGCTGATCACAGACGGAGTCCTCTTTACGATTGCCATCTTGTCTCAACTGTGGCGCCGCCTATAGATCGTGAAAATTAAAATGCTGGGAGTTTCTCCTAGGTCAGACCATGGAGTTTCTTACTATTAACTAGAGGGAAAGCTGGTGGCGCTGCACCTCAGCCACCATGGGCGCTCAAAGCATCATGGGGTGATGAGCTACTTGGTGCGGGACAGTCGGTTTTTTTTCAGGAACAGAGAGTGGCGTTACAGAGATTTCCCGTTCCGACCACGGCGCAGACTGTTTTGGCGCAAACGTAATGCGCAAAAGCCACTGTAGCGAGAAGGCAACAGCACACGACGCCAATAAATGGTTCTTGGTTTCCGAAGTGCCGTTAAAAACCTCTTAAAGTGCTGAAGCGCAGAAGATTTTTTCAAGAACATATTTCTTTTTTTAAAAAAAAAGCACCTGGTAAGCACGAAATGTTGTCTTTTGTTGTCTGCAATACTTGGCCAATAGGAGAACAAGCCATCGTTAATTTTGGGCAAAGTTGATATTTACATGCTTTTCTGCTCGTTGCAATTTATAGACAGGATATTGAATTTTAGGACATTCTTGATTATCTAACAACGTTTATTTTTTCATTATTTTTTGGCCAAAAGTTGTGTTTCTGCAGTCCTTAGCTCTTCGCCCCATGATGCTTATAGCGCCCCTGGTGGTACAGGTGGTCTCGATGGAGCTCCATGCAAACTCCCATAGGCGCGGAGCCAGCTTTCCTTCTAACTAACAGTAAGAAACTCTCTGGGTCGGACGCCGCCGCCGTCGCCACTGCGTCGACCACCACGTCGAAGAACAAATTACAGCTGATTACTGACCGGGCTGATGGAAGGCGCTACTGGACTTGAGTCATTTGCGTGCGCATTATGTAACGAGGGCAAGCCACATAGCTCTGGCACAGCGCGCGCCTCTCGGGCTAGGCCGAACTTCGCGCCGCGTGCTGGCTTCGCCCAACAAGGGACTACAAAGTCAGCAGCGTAGTGGATGCATGCGCCGCTCCGGTGGCAGCTCACCACGTAGGCACCAACAGGTGAAGGACAGTTTTTAATTTAAATTTTTTTTAATTGGTTTTTTTGGGGAAGGAAATGGCGCAGTATCTGTCTCATAGATCGTTGGACACCTGAACCGCGCCGTAAGGGAAGGGATAAAGGAGGGAGTGAAAGAAGAAAAGAAGAGAGCGGTGCCGTAGTGGAGGGCTCCGGAATAATTTCGACCACCTGGGGATCTTTAACGTGCATTGACATCGCACAGCACACGGGCGCCTTAGCGTTTTTCCTTCATAAAAACGCAGCATGCAGTTGAAGATATCGCGAGAAGGAATTCTCCGCAAACACTGCCTCAGTGTTTGACTTAAGAGCGTTAGGTACGGGAGCCTCAAGTGTTTATATCGGTGGTCTCAGCAAGCAAGGAGAAGACCAAATCCAAACATTCGCGAATGTTTCCGGCTAGGACACAAGCAGCGTAATCTACCCCATTGATTTTGCACTGCTATTGCGATTTATAGCCACCTTCACTATATCCGGTATATTTCATCGCTATATCGGCGATAAAGTTAATAAACGTGTGCATTACAACACTGCGAATCGTTTGAAGCCACCCTGAACCCGCTGCGACCAACGGTTCCTTGGATAATAGCCGTCTCAAGTTCCTCGGATTGCACGGGTTGGCGGCGCAACGATCATTAGGTGTCAAACGGGGAGCGCCAAATATTCTGCCAATGGTGGTACCTGGGTGGGGGTGGCGGTGGATGGTCTCAATTTGGTAGCCGCTACACCAGCACATATATCTAAAACGGATCGAAAGTATATGTATCAATTGAGGCGCTACGGGCCCACTGATGCTGTGCGATAGAGTGTAATCACGTGGTTACGGTTGTCGTCAGTTTGACCTTCATTGCAGAGAGACTCGTTTTTGACAAACTTAAGCAATCACAGAAGAGTGGGAAAACAGCATCGCTACTGGCCAATGTTTTGCCAATGTTCGTTTCGGCTCGGCTCCTTGTTTTCTTCGTTGTTCTCCTTAAACCTCTCACGAAAATCACCGGCGGTGCGTCGACAACGGCAGCTAAGACCAATTCATGCTTAAAGGGGTCAAAAACAGGTTGAAAATCGCCTTGGGGGTCATGAGGCTAATGGAAGCAACGAACACTATTGTTCCACTCGAAGCAGACTGCCGTTCGCAATCTTCGCTTTGCTATCGCCCATGCGTCTTGTTCGAGTTGTTTAAGGTGATTCAAGGGATTGAGAACAAATACTCTGAGTCGATTTGTTCTGTTGGCTCCTTATGAAAGGCAAAGTTAGTGCAACAGCATAGAGCCTGTTTGCTTAAGAATAGAGTATGGCAACCATATTTTTTTAACCCGAGTTGGCAGTGTGCGCTTACTAGTGCTGCAGAAAAATGCGTGAAAACATTGTCCCAATCAACCGTGAAACGACACCATCCCCTTCCACGCGCAAACGAAAACCGAGTTTGGGCGTTACGTGCAGTTCTCCCCCTCATTTTCCCATTTCGTTGCACAAAGTATGAATCCCGCAGCTGAGGACGTATGCAAGGCAGCCTCCGCATAGCATTTGGTAATAACCACCCGCGCACGGAGCCCAAGGGGGCGTTGGGCAGACTGGCATGAAATGAAGGGGGAGCTGCGCGTTCTCGGCAGTATTTGCCACGCCAGCGTAGTACAAAATACCCGCTGGAGACGAGTATCGCTGCCGCTGCTGAACGCGTGCTTGTCCCGCCATCCGGCAACGCCCGCCAATTTTCGCCAGGCGGCGGGATATAGTCCGCTTTGATTGACAGCCCGAATGGTCGTGCCGGTGATGAGGCTCGGGTAGACGTGTGCCTCCTGCGTGCGCGCGTGTTGTCTCAAAGTCGGCAAGGGGGGTTGCAAATAAGCTGCAGACACGATAAGAGTCTACGAGAAACGGTGACAGGAAGGGGGGTGGGCTGAAAGTTTTACGGGGAACTGCGAGGCCAATAATTTCTGCTTGTTGTGCACGTCGCTTGGGCGCTTGCACACGCTTTACTCTGCCAGAAAGTTTGCCGCGCTCTCTTAAATAATGACAACTCCTGGCAGCGCAGCATTCTGAGGACCTGTAAGTCAGCATCCAAACAAGATGTATACCCCCCCCCCCCCCCCCCTTGGTTTTCTCCTCTCCTTCTTTATTCCTCAGGAACAAGGAGCGATAAGGAGCCGGGCCACTGCTAGGTTGTGTGCCGACATTCGTGCAGAGGCGCTACCTTTGCGCATTTCTTGCCAGCTTCCCGGAAAGCCAATTTTGAAACAATAAGCTTGCGCTGCGGCAATCAACCAGGCACACACGATTCCAAACTTGTGCTACCGTTGTGTGCAAACAAAATGACTATATAAAGAACAGCTTTGTTAGTCGACCCGTTGAGCCAAATAGCAGCCCTCGTGAACAGCGTCCGGATATTTGCACTTTGTGTGTGTCGCAGTTCTCTTCTCCGGCTGAGGTGAGATTCTACAGTGAATGCAGCCAACATTGCTCTTTTCAGCAGCATTAGAACGGCGCAGATCCAGTTTTTGCTGATTTGCTGGAAAAGTAGGCCTCATTTTTACAAGCTATGTTTTAAAATTGCAATACGGACCATAAACTTTGCTGTTTTTGATTCAAATGAGGAGCCCAGATACAGCATTTATCAGCCCTCTGTCAGAGCAAGTCGGTCGGACGTACAGATACTTCGATACATACTTCACTGAAGCCGCTACGGAGCCTGAGTGGTTGTGGTGTTCGGCTACTGACCCGAAAGATCCGGGTTCGATCCCAGCCTTGGCTGCCGCATTTTGATCGAGGCGAAATGCTAGAGGCTCGTGTACTGTGCGGTGTCGGTACAAGAAACACAAAAATTATCAGAAGCGCTCTACTCTACGTCGTCCCTCACAGTTAAAACCCCTAAGCCGAACCAAGCCTACTTCTTTAAACGACGAAAACAAATGAATTTTTTGCAGCTGGTATACGCCTGTGTTGTTGTGGCCTCAAGGAAGAGCTTTCATATTGTACCCGCCGTCACAGCTTGCATTCCATGCACTCGAGCTACACGATCGCGATCGCTCTAGCTGTGGCGTGCCATTGCACTTAAAGACAACCATGCGCAGACTTTAATGCACAAGCATTAGGTGTCTCATCAATGCGAACATCCGGCGTCGCCTAAAGAAGCGGCTTTACAAAACTCGCGATTGGTCGAAATAGTGGGACGTCATGAAAGGTGGGAAGAATGCGAAATACGAAAATGTTGACCAGTAATTGTGAGTACGAGTGCTTACAACCACAACCATTAACAAAGGAATAAAACAGAATCATAATAGAATTAGACTAGATTTTGCTAGCTTTTTCCGTTCAGATATTGTGCAGTATCGCCTCCTATATGTACCCTTACAAAGACGCAGCAGGTAGCCCAGAGTTGGGTCAAAGATTCTGACTCCCGAAATTGTCGCAACGATAAGGCGCTACTTGCATTTGAATCTACATAAGATGTAGCACAGAGCTGCTGGTCGTAACGTGAGTCAGCCGTCAAACGGAAGTCGAACCAACAGATGCAGTGGTGTCTGCGGGAGAATGTCGTTGGTGGACGCAAAGCGATGTTATCGCATTGTCACACGTAATCAGCGATGAAGTGTCCCCTTAATTTTTCCTTCGTTCTTCATGTGTGCAGTTCAGTTTACACCGTGTTGAATTGTTTTTAGAAACACTAGCAGCAGCTCTCATCACCGTAGTCGCAAGATGCCACACCAGTGCTTTTTAGCAGTAATGTTTTGCAAAAGCGCACGCCGGTATCTTTCGCGTTGACATGTCCTTGTGATGTAATATAAAATATAGAAAAGTAATTTACGAAGGCTCTCTGTTTTTTCCAGTTTATTATCATTGACATAATCGGGCTCCAAATTCGTTCAAGAATGGTTAATAGTCATTAAGCATGGCATCATCATCATCGGCCGGAGTATGCCCACTGCAGGACAAAGTTCTCTCCCATATCTCTCCAATTAACCCAGTCTATTGTTAAGAAGTAGTTGCGCATACATAAAGGACAAACACAGGAAAGGATGTTGCAAACGGAAAGAGCGCCTGTGTTCGTCCTTTGTGTATGCGCAACTACTTCTTAACAATACTCATGCACCAACTCGCCCAGCAAAAAGTTCTAACTTAACCAAGTCCTCCCAGGTGGCACTGGCTGACTTCCGATTAATTACCAACTGTCGTTTGCGCCAATTAGCTTGCAAAACCGTCCTCGCTAGTCGTTCTGGGGTCGGCCACGGGTGATCGGCTAATTGGGGGCGCGCGATCGGCCACGCACCAGGTTGACTGGAAGTCGGCCATTGCGTCCGCCCCAACATGTGTCCCCTGCTGAATGCCGACCGTATTGGTAAGACGGCGTAGGAAAGCGGTAGGTGCGAATTGGCCCAGCTTTAGAGGCGAGTCGTGCTTAACTAAATCGCATCGCGACTTAAGTCACCGTTATAAGCCTCTGTTCAGCACACGTGCTATCGGGGACAATTCTCCAGGACACCAGAAAAGCGATCTAGGCGCCTAGGTATCAAGCCTGCTAACGGATATCTAGTTTCACTGGCCCTCATTCGGGCACGCGAATCCGACTACCATTTCTTCAAATTTGGCTGGGATGAACAGCCTAAAAACGGAGCGGTCGGCTTTGGCTCCTGGGCATACGTCCTGGAAATTTTTCTCCCCGGTAGTATTTGCACGCATGTTTGCATTGAAGGAGTAGACTGAGTTGCTTTTGCACGGACCTTTGTTTGGACTTTTGCACCGACCGTGCAAACCGTGCAAAAGTAAAAAAAAAGCGGCATCTGAACAGACAGTGAGAAAAGGCACCAAGTCAAGAATAAGACTAGTAACAAATTTGGCGTCAAAAAACACCGTTTAAAAAAGGCCCCGAATTAGAAACAAAGCGAATAACGGCAAATCAGTTCATGAGGCTTAGTAAAAAAAAAACACGGTAAAAAGGCTCCACGTGAACGAAACCGCACTCGAAGCTACATCAAAAAAACATCTAAAAACCACCAAGTCAGAACTAAAACCTTTTCTCCCTGAGTACTGAAGCTGAATCAGGCACAAGTACACAAAAAAAATTTCAAAAGGTGCTCTACATTAAAGTTTCAAAAAACGGGAATTCTTTCGAGGGGAGGGATATGGACCTCTTGCAGACGCAGTTGTCAGATATGTTTATGTGAAAACCTTCAATAACCAATCTTTCCCATCTGTCCTTTGCCCATGCAAAAAACCTGGTTCTTTCAAAGCAATGAGCAGAGCCTTGTTCCTCTCAGTTCTTGCAGTGGTCAGCTAGGAATCCACCTGTTTGTTTGTTTTTTTGGATATTGCGTCAGTGCTGTTGCGCCCTTTCATTGAAACACCTTCCTGTCTGGCCTACGTATACCCTACCGTAACTCATCCTAATGTCGTAAACCACACCTGATACGCAATCAGTGTACTTGTTTCCATGATTGATAGTCCAGCGGTTCGTTTGTTTTCATTATTTCATCATTGCACCTACGTTTCATACTTTACATGGTACAGAAAACACTACACTGAGGTCAAACTTCTTGACGATTTTCTTTACATTATATGACAGCCTGTGAATGTAGTGCACTATGTGGACTTTTTTCTTTTCAACAGGATCTTTTGCTGGTTATCTTTCTTGGGTTTCTGCAGCATACTTTCACGCACGCTGGCAATAACATCAGGTGCTTGGATGCCCTGCTGGGCGCAATCTCCGGATCTTCCACTGAAAGCTCACTTTGTACTCGCAAGAATATTGCAGGGCTGACAGGAGGCACATGGAAATGATGCCTCCCTTGACTATTTTGGAATAAGCGCTATTGTAAGGAAGCAGCGCTTTTTTCGTTCTAGCCGCTGCTAAACGACGGTATAGACAAGAGAAGATTAACTCTTTCGACCCTGAGGTTGTCGCCTGCCAGTTGGCTACTGAACAAAGAGAAAATGAGCGTAAGAAGGCGAAGGGAGCAGCGGAGATACCCGAACAGAGAGAGGAGCGGCTTGCCAGAAGGAGATGCCAGACGGCCGAGCGTAATAGACGACGCACAGACGCCAAGATGGAGCCCAATGTCTGTCATTGCTAAACATACAGTGACCATAACAAGCTCAGCCAAGGAAACGTAGCTGCGTATATGTTCTGGCATAGCCGAGCTAAGCCACTGCCAATTTTTCTTCATGAATAATTGGCTCAGTATGAAATGAATCGTGGTAAACAATTCTTATCAATTTCTAATGCGATCTCCTTTTTCGTCCCTCTCGGTCTCCCCACTCAGGACAGGAAGAAATCATGCGGCTCCACACAGAGAAATTTATTGTAACACCTGGCCTATAATTATCTACACTTGCTGCGTGCTCATTCCCGCTGCTCTGCAGTTTTAAAAATCTGTTTAAATTTCGGCATGCAGATGGCAAAAAGTTCTCCCATTACAATTTATGGATCCAACGAGTGCTCGTAAACAAATGTGACATTGCGACTTGAACGCACAGTCGTGAGTAAAACTGGTATACAGCACGCAGCCGGCGGCGGAGCTCGGGAAAACTGGTTCAAGAAATGGTCAGTGCTACTAAATATTAACAAATGCAATGTCATATGTGCATCAAGAAAATCTACTGCCCCGCTTTCGTATTACATTGACAACATTTCTTTAGTGTCTGTAACATCATATAAATACCTTGGCGTTTACACCACTGATAACCTAAACTGGTCTCTTCATATCGATCACATAATCAACAAAGCTAATTGCATGCTAGGTTAATTACGCCGCTATTTTTTCAACATTCCTTCTTGGAAATTTTTTGGTATACAAAACACTAATTTGCTCCAAACTAGAGTATGCAAATTCAATCTGAGATCCTACTTGTGACAGTCACATTACTGGTCTTGAGATGGTGTAAAATAACTGTGTGCGTCTCGTTCTCACTGATTACAACCGCACTGCAAGCATAACTACTATGAAATCTAGTCTTTCACTTTCATTGCTGTCACTTAATCGAAAAGTTTCTCGTATCGTATTGTTTCAGAAGTTGTGCCATCATCCCGTACTGAGCGGATGCCTTTCCCAAAGCCATCCGCTAATCCATAGCTAGCATGGTATATACTCAGGTGTTAATTAAATTTGTCTCTCTGCTGTATTTTTCTAATCTGATTATTGCGTGTTTGCAACTCCCCCTCTGTAATGTATCTGACCCTCAGGGGTACGGTAAACAAATAAACGAATAAATAAATAAATGAAGTATTGTATGCCGTAAGTTTTGGAGATGAGTTGTCCAAATGCAAGTTGTGCCTAAAAAAGCCAAGCGCTTTAGATGCTTTGCTGGACATCGAATCAGTGTAAAGTTTCCGTGACAGATTGGATGATAAATGAACGCCTAAACACTTTATGTTGGAGACACATAGCATGTCGGAGTTTAAAAAAATTTTTGACGCTGTGATGGTCAAGTCAATACGAAGCCCCGCTCGCTCCCTGGCTGGGCGCTTTCCGCTAGGATGACTAGACGAGCGGGCGAGCGCGCAGCGCCGTAAACCCTCCTCGCCGCCTGAGCGTTACGCGCATGAGTAGCGGCGTCCCCACTCGTCCGCTCCCTTCCGCTGGCCGCTGGCCCGCTCTGCTGAAAGTCTCTACTGTTCTGACCCTTCCTGTAGTGCACGGTGAAGTCGTAGCGCTGGAAGAGTAGCGCCCATCGCGCTAGGCGTCCGCTCGATTCACCAAGAACCTCAGTCACGTGAGTGCCATGTGATCAGTCCCAACCACGAAAGCGACTCCTTCGGCGTAGTACTCGAACTTCTGCAGAGCGATGATAATCGCGGGATATTCTTTATTTGGTCACGGAATAGTTTCTCTCTGCGGGACTCAATGAGCGGCTGGCAAACGCCACCGGACGCAGGCTACCTTCGTGCTATTGAAGCAGAACGGCTCCTAAGGCCAGATCACAATCGTCCGTGTTGATCACAAATTCCCAGTTCAGGTCAGACAGCCTCCGCTCTGTCGTTTCCGCGCGCGCACAGTTAGGGTTGTGTTGTGCCGCCGCTTGCTCGGGTCCCGAATGATACTTCACACCTTTCCTCAACAACGTCATTAAGGTATTTTTCAGAGCGGCGCAATCTGGAATAAACTAATGATAAAAGTTCACCAGTACCAGAAAGCGTCTCAATCTGCCTATGTCTGCCGGCGGAGGGAAGTTTAGAATAGCCCAAAGCTTGTCCTCGCACGGGGAGAAGACGTCCTTTGTCTATGTGCATTTTGCGTTCTGAAGAAATAAATGTTTTCCAATAGCCTGAATACCAACAATGTTATTTGGGTCGCCGCTATCTGGGTCTTGTTCGGGTTCATAGTTATTGCTGCAGACCTCAGTCTTTTCTGTACGTCCCTGAGACGGTTTAAGGGCTTAACAAAGGTTGCCAAGTACACCACAATGTTGTCCAGGTAAGCAGGAGTATGGGGGCACCTTGAATCACCTAGGACACGGTTCATCAGACCTTGGTACGTAGTCGGCGCTCCCACTAGGACGACGAATATTCGGATAAACTGAAAAAAGGCGTCTGTAACAAGTGAAGGCAGTGTTCGCTCGGCCAACATCATCTTCACCTGAAATTATTCTACGCTGGCATCGAACGCAGAGAACTACTTCGTACCACCAATGTTGAACATAATTGAGGTAATTCACAGATGTGGGTATGCGTCCTTCATTGTCACTATAGTTCACGCGTCGCTCGTACAGAAAGCCGTATAGTTTCATCCTTTTGGGCACCAGCACCACTGCAAGCACCAAGGAGCTGTTTAAACGTTCCACGACGCCTGTGTCGATCAGTTCGTTCAAAGAGTTATCGAGCCATTTCCTTCTAGCCAAGTCGACTGCCCGAGAACGACGTCGTCTGTCTCGATTTTGTGCCTAACCAGCGCCAAACCGCTCTGTGAATACGCTGCCGCTCTCGTACAGCGTCAGACGAAGCGCGTCCCCCCCCCCCCCCCGCGACAAACTGCTAGAGTTATTCAAAAGCGGATGGGCAAGCCCGCATGCCTCTGCGGCGCAAAGCGCAACCGAAGGGGCCTACGCAGGAGAGGAGCGGATCCCTTCTGTGTTTTTGAAGCGAAAAGCCTCTCTACGCTAGTTAACACCGCGCTTCGCGCGAGCCGGCGTATGCCGGAGCACGAGTGACGTCGCGCGCGGCGCAGGTGGCCGCCGCCGACTCCGTCTTTGAAGCGAAAAGCTTCACTACGCGGGTCAGAGTCGAGCTTCGCGTGAGCCGAAGTGGTGAGTTATGCGCATGCGCGAAAACGAGTGACGTCACGCCTACACCACACGGGGAAGCATCGCATTCGAGCTTGAACTCTTTCGTCGGCTCGAAGTGCACGAGCACTTGAGCCCCCTTTAAGCTTTCCTTCAGTTTGTAGAAGCCAGCTTCCTGCTGCTGACCCTACTGCCGTTTTGGGCTCTTCTCCAGCCCAACAAGATCATCCATATTCTCCTTGGTCGAGTGAAGACACTCTTCTTCTATCCGATGGCTGAGATAATTGATAGCTGGATGCCGAAGCCTGCACTTATCATATCTCACCTTAACTCCGTGTTCACGGAAAAGTTATAGTGTCTTTTTCAGGCCTGCACTTCCATCACCACATTGCTCCGATACCAATGCTTGAACCCCTTTAAGTCTAACAGTACCGCATCCATTTTTCTTTGGAAAATTGCTGGAGCAGAAGATATTAGAAAGAGAAGCCGATTATAGCAAAACAGTCCTCTGTGTGTGCTAATGACGCACGGCTTTCTATAGAAGTTTCATCCTGCTGGACTTGATTTTGTGCATCTCACAAATCAAGTATTCTGAAATGCTTCCCTCTATTTAAAGGTGCGAACATATCCTCAATAACTGCCAGGGGGTACTGCTCAACTTCATAGAATGGGTTATGGGTAGCCTTGAAGTCGCCATAAATTCTGATCCGTCCTTTTCAAGTACTGGCATGATGGGAGTCTCCCAATCCAGATGTTTGGCAGGTGAGAGTACGCTAATAGAGACCCGCCGGTCCAGCTCTTGCGATACCCTTTCTCTTAGAGCGTAAGGAATGGATCTTGCCTTACAGAATTTCGGCATGACTCCAGGCTTCAGCTGCAGGCTGGCAGGAGGTCCCTTGATCAGACCGAGATTCCGGGAAAACTCATCGTTGTTGTCGCCGACTATGTTGTTTATCGCTCCTGTAGATTCTTGCGGTGCGTCTGGAAAGTCTTGCGCCGGCGACCGGTGAACTGAAACCCCCACTCTGTGAAGCAAAGAAATCGGGTCACGGCCACAAATATTGGGCCTCTGGCAGTTGAGCACGATAAGCGAGCAGTTTACAGAAATACTCTTGTATTGCACACACACCTGCAATTCTCCCAGCTCTGGCAGTGCTCCAACATAACTTCACAGGCGAAGGCTTAAGCTTGGGCCACTGTTCTCGATGCTTGTCAAAAACATTCCGAGAAATGGCGCAGACAGGCGACCCTACATCCACTTCCATAGGAAGTTGCACATCATTCCATGTGAAAGTGCGCCTTATCGGGGCTCGAGGCGGATTTTTCGTGCAGAAAGTGATGTCCATAAATGCGCCTCTCCGGTATCGTCGTCAGGTACAGCTTCTTTGAGAGCCAAATCCTTTCCCTTGAGTACTTGTGTTGTGACGCGGCCTTTATTGCCGGTCATGTGACACGCTTTTGCAAGATGACCTCGGTGCCCACAGCGATAACGGGATAACTCTGATCCAATTACAGCTGCTTGCGTCATGTTTGCCGCTACCACATCTAGCGCACTGCTGCGGCACAATACGAACACGTGAAGCATGAACCGACTTGGGATGGGAAGCTTGTAGCTTAAGCAAGGGCGCCGATTCTGGAGTCAAATTTTTTCCATCGTTTACAGCGGCTTCGGCAAAAAGTACCAACGGTTGGTCCTCGTCTCGCGTTAAATCCTTTTCTGCTAACATTTGCTTCCGCAGAGTGACTGAGCTCATGGCGCAGACAATGCGATCCTTAGCATGGGGTCAAGCGACGTGCTGAAATTGCAGTTGTCTGCTATTTGGCGAATAGCAACGAGAAACGCACTAACAGTTTCGCCGGGAAGCTGTGAACGGTTGAACTTGTAGCTCTTGGTTATCTCGTGTTTCTTTGGATGGTAGTACTCATCCAAACTTTGAACTACTTCCTTGTAAATCAATTCATTCTGTGCACGTGGGGCAACTCTTCCAGCTAGCACTTCAACCGTCTTGCTAGACAACGCCGACACCAGTAGTGCTCTCTTATTAGACGAGTCAGTTACACTGTTCGCTTCGAAATACGCTTCTGCCCTGTCTAGGTAAGGATGCGCTGTTCGCAACATGAACCATTTCTCATTTGCCCATCACAGAACGCGGCTGTTTCGGCTCCCCAGGAACGAATGCGAAAGGTGCCTCCGTTCCAGCCGCTTCGCGGCTGAAGTTCCTGCGACGCTGGCGATGGTGGCCGATACGCGCGAGAGGCGAGTATATCCGCCTGTATGCGCTTGGCTGCCGAAGCGAGTTCGTCCAAGGCCCTGAACTGCACGCCTCGTAAGTAGGCTGTTAAGGTAGTGTGAGCTTGTCGCGTGACGCGCTCTACCTTCCCGCCGTTCGGAGCTGAGGGGTCTGCGCTACGATAAAGTTCGTCCATCGCTCTCACGTACTCAAGCAAGTATTCGTCCGGGTGATGAGTACGCAGCCCAGCTCGCGAATCTGCGGGAAAGAAATTCTAGCGAAACCTCGCTCGGAACTCCTCCGTTGTGCTTAACAGTGAGGCCAGTGGCCTCCGTGGTCCGCCTCAGTGGACACTGAGGCGGAACCAGCAGGCGGCCTGATAGATCAATGAGACTGGCACAACACGCGCCAGAATCTCGCCATTGGTAAGCCCCGTTGCAAGCTGGTAAGCCAACATGCTCTCCAGGTATACTCGTTCGCTCTGACAAGTTCATGATAGCCGCCGTTGCTGGGATTGCCCACCCATAGCCTAGGCCTTGCAACTGAAGCGAATATTTTCGGAGTGTTTCGCACGACATGCGTGAGGCTCTGTGTGGAGTGCAAAGCGTGGCGCAACACAGTCTCTTGTGGGTTGGCCTGGACATAAATATCTCAGAATTCTCCTGCAGTGCAATGGCTGGGTAATCCTACTGAACCTGTGAATAAGGTCACATATCTTAGAGTAATTCTGGACGAGAACTTGCGCTGGAAGCCACACATTCAGGCACTTTCTAAAATTTGGGTGCTGCATGATTTGCACTGTATAAATGCCGAGAGTACTTTCACAAAGACACATTCAGAATTATTTACTTTGCCATTTTCCAAAGCCAATTATCATATTCCATTGAATCCTGGGGTCAAAACTACCGGTGTTATTTGGAGCCGCTCAGGGTTTTGCAAAAAAGGCCAATTCGGCTTATGACACAGTCTAACTACAACGCGTACACTGCTCCTCTTTTTAAACACATGAATATTCTATCACTGAAATCATATTTTGGATACAGGACTCTACTGACGGTACATGCATTTATTGGGGACAATTACCCGTTACACAGATCCACTTTTACTCTGCCATCACATCGCCGTCGTAATGCTACTCATGGAAATTTCCTTCTTCCGAAGACGAAAAATGCCTACGGGGAAAGGACGATAGCTCATGTGGGGACAAAGCTGTGGAATACCCTTACAGATGACGTGAAGGAAAGCACTAATTTTGAAGTCCTGTTTTAAAATATTATAAATCAGAGCGATGAGAGTGTACTTTCTGGGCATTTTGTTTTTCTTTGTATGCCGGATTGTGTAGAGACCTCGTATTTGTATGTATATACATATTGGTTTAGTTTATACCTTTGTTGGTTAAGTAGATTTGAACTTTGTATTTGAATGCAAGAGCCTTCATTATGTGTAATGTAAATAGTTTGTTTTTATGCCTGCACTTAGTTTCACAAGATATGATTTGCGTGGATCCCAACTAGCTTTTACCTAGGCATCCAGATATTGTTTAAAATATGTCCTGTATAAACGTTCAGAAAAAAATTCAATTCAATTTTGGTTGAATCTGGCTGAGAGGCTGCGCGGGATGAGCAAGGTTGCAAAGGTCGTTACATGCTCTCCCTAACTGGTGGCATAGCGCTTGGCGAAAAGTGCCTCCCGTCGACGCTCGTCTGAGCGAGTGCGTCGCGTGAATCACAGCTCGGCTCAAACAATAATAGTGGTGACTAGCGTCGACCTCTGAGAATGCGCCTGCAGTAGTAGTTATTGCCGCGTCAAGATGTCGCTGTGATGCCATATCGGACAGCCATGGCAGGGACATGAAGTCAATCCCACTCGCCTGCATGTCTAGCTTGTGTGCCGGCAATCATTCGCACAGGCACTCGGTTTGTCACGGTTGTGGCCCCAGGTTGGGTGCCAAGAAATTGAGTTTATTAGTCAAGTAACCTCGATGTCCTAGACACGGTAGCCGCTTTCTAGCGCCAATGTACCAGACCTAACAGTCAGAGTTGTGGCCCCCAACCCGCG
Organism: Amblyomma americanum; assembly: GCF_052857255.1. Taxonomy (NCBI): domain Eukaryota; kingdom Metazoa; phylum Arthropoda; class Arachnida; order Ixodida; family Ixodidae; genus Amblyomma; species Amblyomma americanum. The sequence continues at coordinate 492,675,919 of NC_135497.1, read as the reverse complement.
GTGCGATAAGTGGCCACCAGTGCGGGTTCGGGCTAGAGGGGACAGGTGCGAGGCATCTACTATAAAGAGCGTTTATTGTTCCGGAGCAGTCCAATGCAGCAACAAACAACCACCGTAGCGGGGGAGCGTTCCGCTCGCGTACGGAGGTGAAGAGGCACAAAGGGGAAAGCGCGCACTAAAGGTGGGGAGTAATGTTCAGATCACCTAGCGTGGCTCCGCGCTCGCGGCCCGCGGCGAGTAAATCGCACGCGATGGCCGGGCGATTCGGTGACGGCACCAGTCTACTTGGCAGATGTGTGATCCGTGCATATGCCCGGAGCCTGCCAAAAGACATCAGATCCTCAGGAGAAACTAGCATCTTCACGGGCTGCGGAGAAGTGGTCGCTCCGTTCTAAGCGCGGAAAGAGGGAAAGTCTCCGCTGCGGGGAGCGAAAGGAAGCAGGGATGGCGTGTGTGCCTCCCATCGCAAACCTCCCCGACGGCACGGGCATAACATTGCGTGATAATGACGCGGGGCTGTTACTTTTCGGCAGGGGATTTATATATGTGCCCATTGCCGATCGCAATTTTTAATTTAATAGTTGCGATGCGTGCCCGCTGAGAATTACTGATTGCGGGTGTTTTCTCGGAAGTAACGTGGGAATAGGTAATGAGTATTTCATGGTAGAACTTGACTAAATGCCCCAGCTCCAACTTCTCCTCTGAATTTTATATGCTCAACAGCGAGTTATATTGTTTTTCATAACTGAACAAAAATGACAAACAGATCGTGTAACCAAACCAATTTCGACCTGGGGTAGCAACGTTCCCAACACAGTACGTGCGCATACTGTGTTATTCTTGTAACGAATCTGACGAACCAAAATGCGCAGCTTCCTACAGCTGGCTGGTCATAAAGTGTAGTGAAGTGCGGTCTTTCATTATTGGGCTTAAACACAAGAGGAAAACAGCACATAACACGAATGCGCAAGCTCTCTACTAAAATTATATTCCGTTGTACATACATTAGTAGGGTTATTCTTATAATAACGCTCAAACGGTTAGAAACACTAGTCGTTTTCTGGCCTCAGCATGCCAGCCCTAACCGTCAGAGCTATGGCCCACAACCTGCGGTGCAGCAAGTCTCCACCATGGCGGATTCGTGCCAGAGGGGAAGGACACAAATCGTATACTCGGAAAGGGGTTTATTGCTCCTGAGCAATACACGCAGCAACATACAACCAGACGCCGTACCGAAGGAACGTTCCGCTCGCGCACAGGGTTGAAAAGTAGAGAAAGGGAGAGCGCACGCGAAAAGGTTGGGGGCAGGGATGCTCCGCTCACCTCTCGTGGCTCCTCGCTCACGGCCCTCGGCGGTGAAGTCGCACACGGTGATCGGGCGATACGGTCACGGGAGAGCACGAATCTCCAGGGCTATGGAGAGGAGGTTTCTCCATTCAAAGAGGAAAAAGGAAGTCTACTCGGTAGCGTCGCCGCGTTGGTGGTGGTGGTCAAAACTTTTAATTGCTGCAATAGGGAGCGAAGGAAATGGAGACGGCGTGACTGCCTTCCCTCCCAAACCTCTCGAACGGTGCGCGCATGACAACGCGAGATCGTTACACGTGATCGTTGTTACGAGGCAGGGGATTCATGTGTATCCCCCCCCCCCCCCTACGGACAAAAAGTGACCGCGTTAAACGGGGGGCGTACCAAGTCGGACCGGCTAAACGCCGTTTAACTTAAAAACTAATTGAGGTAAGTTTGAGCTCACATCCACCGGTGCCTTCGCCAAAGACCGGGTACGCCAGGATGGGAAGGCAGTGCAGACGACCGTCATGGACGACTGTGGATCTGTGATCCGTGCGCTTGCGTGTGGTTCCCGCCAGAAGAAGAGAAAGCGTCGGGAAAAACTCGTTTTCACCAGGGCTGTTGAGAGGAGGTCTCTTTTTTCAGAGGGGAAAGAGGGGGCGAAAGGAAACGGGGGCATTTCAAGTGAAATGCCCCCGTTTCCTGATACTTGATACTGTTTTACCTTCTATTTTTCATGTTTTTACGCAGTGAGCGTGCCAAAGGGTATATATTGCTCTTGTAGCAATAAATTTCTTTCAGTTGTTAGTAGTGCTGGTGTGTTGTGTCTTCTTTTTCACCTTGCCCCGTCTGTAGCGCTTTGAATTCTTTCTGTCATGAATCAACTGGCCCGGCTGACTCCCCCCTTAAGGTTCCAAAATACAGTTACCGCGTCCTTTCGGTTACCATATCAACAAAGACAGTCCGTTTCATGCATTAATGTCCCGACTGGCATATTTTCCCCCTTTTATTTCTCTCAGAATTCCACGTCTTACCTCGAAAGTGTAACCGACGGGTCGCTTACACGTGTCCCTTATTTTCTAGATTCCATGCAGCCAGATTCCCAAGCTCCCTGATTAGCTTGCCTCTCGATTTTAGCCGAACTGCTGTCCGGCGCATTTGCGGTGTGCATTTGCCTAATCTAGCGGAATGAGCCGCCCGATTTCCCGGTGCGTTGATCAGGCCACACTTTCGTTCCCTAAGACCTTAATTTAGGCATCGGCGCGTGTGACCCACATAAGCTTGACCGCATAATAGCGGTATCATATAAACCACTCCTTCGCAGTACTCAACGAACCTTCTTGTATGCCTGACACCACGAGACGCCTCTTCCTTAGGTTTGCCTCCGTCATTCACTTTCGCGCACATTCCTTTAAACTTTCTTGGTTCGGAAAAACATTACTCGCAAATCATGCCTCTCAACTACTTTTTTCGTTTATTCGAAAGCTCATGAATGCACAGGATCACCACTGGCCTCTTGTTTTCTTTTGCTTTGCCTTGGCTTCTTGTTTTAACTAATCTTTTTAGCACGTTCTCTGCCACTGAAACAAGCAGTAATGTCTTGTCCACAGCTTTTTTTCAATATTTCTGCCTGCGCTTTGTACCTTCCTTCTATCTTGCGGCCGCAGGACTTTTTTATCTTGCTCGAAACAAGCTTTGAGTGGGCAGAGTAGGATGGCAGTAAGCCTTTTCAATGCTTGTTCCGTACTCCTAAAGCAAGTGTATAGTTTGAGAGCTAAAGCCAGATCTAGGAACTGCGGCTTACTGTTTGTGGGGACCTCTTAGGCAAAAGTCCGCACTCAGTGGGTTATTTTAAACGTTTCCAAAGTTTTCACCACCAGCGAGATCTTATTAACGTAGACGAAAAACTCATCAACGTAACGGAAGCACTTTGCGGCACCAAGTGGTGGTACGGTACGGTTTCTTCTAGCTTCCTGCCCACTCAAGGAAGGAAGATGTCGCAGAGCCCGGGGGCTGTGGTCGATCCAATGCAGATCCCGTATTTTTGAAAGAATACTGCTCCGTTGAGCTCTTTAGACAATGACGTAAAGTATGCCTTCAGCAAAGGGATTAAATTTGTTATTCTATGGCACTCTCGTTCTTTTCGACACTTGCTAGCATCTAGTTTTGGAGACACTGTTCAAAAAGATATGTGGCATCAATATAAAAGTATGTCACTCTAGGCGCTTCATTCAGGTGTTCGATGACTTCGTCGGAATTTTTGATTATTAATGGCTCTTTCTTCCTCCGTGAACTTGATTAAATGGCATTGCAGGAACACACACGCACACGAGCACACACACACACGCACGTACGCACGCACACACACCTCCAAACCATACTATTGTGTTCTCGAGTTCGTTATTTGTAATTACCTCGGCTTCTTTTAGTTACATATGTGTTAGAGCAAGAGCTGTGTTATCGGCGTATAAAACTGGCTGTGTGCAATGAAGGGATCTAGGGTACTCGTTAATAAATATCAAGAAAAATATAGGACGGAGAACCTATCTCTCCGGCACTCCAATTTTAACTTCTTTTAATGCAGACTCATGACCATTGATCTTTAAATATTGAGTAGTATTAGTGGAAAAGCTTTTGAAGAAATTGGTGCTTGCATTTCTCTGATTATAGGTTCTAAACATTGACCGTTTACGGCACCTCAAGCGGACCAAACACGCCGGCCAAGGCACCCTTGTGCCTTCACAGTCAAATCTTCATCATGAAGGAATGGGTGATCCGTATTCTTGTTCAGGCAAACGCGAGTATTGGAGCGAAAATGTGTACGGTGTGAGGCCCTAAAATGCACGTCTGCATGAAAAAAAAAATCTAAATGACAGCGTGCGCTACGACCGCTTTGCTCATAGTGGAGCTCATAAGCAAAATTCTGGGTAAGCATACGTGGATCTACCTATGCATTTTCGTAAATAGCAATTGGAAGCGATTTTCGATGGTTTTAAAGGCATGAGCTGATTTAGAAGTTTAGGGGTTAAGAAAAAAATTGAGAAACCTTGGCAGCCACGGCAATTTCGGTGCGCCAAACGCCGTCATTTTTTCATTCTCACCCGAAAAAATTTTTTGCCTTCGGAAAACCACCTAGGTTTAGCAGGTGAAGCTGTTTTGATTTCAGATTTCGTTTTTTTCCTGATTTCATCGGATTTTATTTGAGTTCAAGGACTCCTGTCACATTCTGTTGACATTTTGCTTTTCGAGTGACTTCCTAGTGACGGAGATGTAACGATGCTAAGACGTGACAAAGAGAACCTTTTGTCCCCTCTCAGTGTTGTTACATGCTTTCCGTGAACATGTGTTAACTATCCAGTATAATCCCTCTGCTAGAATCCACTTTTTCGCATTATCTGCAATGAAACCGTCCAAAATAACGTACTCCATGTTTGTACACGGCCTTAACTAGCGCTATAAAATTTTTTACGGCACGCATACTGTCAGCTCATGCAGATGACGAGAACGCAGCCTCGGAATGCCCGTGAATCTCGTTCTTGCCAGCACCGATGAAGTCGGCATTTTTTTTTACGTCGTAGTGGTGTGCGAATTTAATTCCTCTTTGGGGTGAGAAAACGTGTGGAACAAAGCCAAGGCTGACTCCACGTCTTGGCCAGACGCTTCGTCGTTGTCTCGCGTACCGAGCCCTGTGGCAGCTCTGATGGCCGGAAACAATCATGCGCTGCGCCGCTTCGCGGCTTCACGAGCGCGCAAGTTCGTGACGTGTCTGCCGCCGTGGACAATGCGTGCAACCGCCAAAGCCCGCGCAAGGGCGTGTAGTGCGTACGCTCCTACGCGATCGCTTGCACCTTCCTCGTCAAGGTCGGATGGAAGGCCAGCTCTGTCATTCCTTTTTTTTGCGCACTTTTCTCTCTTCTCTTTCTTTCCGTCCACTGTGTGCGTCTATCCGATCTGTCTGGGTATGTACACCGCGCGCGGAGAGTGAATTTTTCGCCGCTCGCAATGTTTTGGAAGCCAGCAGATGCTTTTTGATTGACAGCAAAAAAAAAAAAACAATGCTCTGGGAGAGGCATCTTGCGCAATAGATTACTTTCAGAAGGCCAGAGAATTGCACGCCCTTATCGTGCAAACACGCAACGGTGCGCCGAGACATCACGGGTTTCCAAATTGCGCTTCTGTCACGGGAACATCACGCGCGCTTCCACCTCTTGCGTGTGCCAACGCGAGAGAAGAAGCGGCCAGCGAGCCAGTGGGCCACGTTGCTACTCGTACACGTATGCGCTGGCTGCGCACTTCGGACGCCATTAATGATATTCTAGCGCAGCTCGTTCCTGACGGCGTGCGATCATTTTAGTTGCTCTTGCAAGTTAGAGTGGAATGCACAGTCTTTGTCAAAAGTGTACAGCCCAAGGTGCCTGCTCCTGAGCCCTGCAGCGCGGCCCGCCTTGCGTACTCTGGAACACTAATGCCACGAAGGTGGGAGGAACTTAAGTCCTCAACCTTCCCAAGTTTAGGACTGTCAAGTACGGTTAAGAGCCCCCCTGCATGGCTTGGAAGCAAACCCCTTGGGCTGTATATTTTTAGCAGAGACTTTACAGCCTTCCTAATTTTATTAATATAGCGGGAGCTTTGACCGAACTTTTGGTCACCGCCTTACAACGGGGATAAGCGTGCAACACGGCGAGAGTTCGCGCACGCACACGAATGAGGAGCGTCGTCTGCTATGCTATTCCGATCACAAGGACGCACGCCTTGCCACAATATCTGTGTGCAAAAAACTGGCGGGCAATAAAGCGCGTGTGCGTTGCTAAGATGAGACAATGAAACGTGCTTTCCCCTCTCTTTTTTTATTACGGGAGGACATGCTGGTGAAGCACAGTTAAGATAAGAAAAAAATAAAAGGAAGGAAACACAGCAGGCACGTGGAAACGATTGCCTGGAATGCGAACCTTCTGATTTGAGCAGCCCTGTGCGAGATGGGAACACAATAAAAGGGGCACCAACCAGATCTTTAATCCGTCTTTCAGGGTCTAGACGGCATAAAAAAGCAAAAAAATGAGGGAAAGCTCGTCTGAGTGTCGCATCCGAGTCATGCGCATGTGATCTACTGTCCGTATGTTCTTTCGGAACAGATATTGAGGCAGGGCGTGTGTCCTCGTGGTCGGAACAGCGTAGCAGACGACGCTCTCCCTTGGTGCGCGTGCGCGAACTCGGTCCGTGTTGCACGCTTATCGCCGTTATGAGGCGCTGATTTGCAGTTACGTCAACGCACAAGCTATATTCTTAAAAATTAGGGAGGCTGTAATTTTTACGAGTGCGTCCTTAGATAGCTGTGTAAGTGCAAGAGCTCTGCTGCATACTTGAATGCCAGGTTTTACACCCGCCCGGTGCCTGAGAATGGAACTGCTACTTATTTCTTTATTTCAGTACGTACAAAACGCCCGTTGGGCAGTTGTGTACGGGGCCACAAACGTAAAGACACTTTCAGAAGCACAGCTGTCCACACAAACAGTTAAACATAGCGAAGGCACACTGCAGCAAGAAACACTTCAAATGTATGCACAATCATATGAAAACATATGAAAAATTTCAATACGCATTTTCTTTAAAAGCGACATGTAACAACACATGCAACAAATGCAAAAAAAGGGCAGAATAAAACATGTTGCCACTTTGGTCAATTACAGTTCGTTTCTGACTGGCAGATGAGCTTTAAGAGGAATTAGAAAATCATTTTTTTAAAGTGTCTACTTCATTTGGTAGGCTGTTCCATTCACTTACTGTGCGTGGAAATAAAATATTACTTGAACACAAATGCTCGACACAGATGGTGCTTCGGGGCTGTGTGCTTTGCGTGGCCGCGTGGCTTCGTTTTAGACGCGCCTTGATTTACAAGTGAGGAGCTGGTGAGGAGCTCCAAGCGCACCTCTAAGGGCTATTCGGACGAAGTTCATGCCGCGGCGGACTCTCGCGACGAGGAAAACACGCGTGGTTGGCTAATGCTGCACAAGCCTCTAACGTTAGCAAAGGCACCGCTCGACGTGTTAGCTTCGTCAACTTATCATGACGCTGAGCTCATAAACAGCGCTACGACGACTATTATAACAGGATCTAAATAAGTGTGTCCGTACCAGTCTCTAATCATGAATCATGGTGGTGACAGCTGCCGCGCTAGTAGCTTGGCTTGCAGCCGACGCTGCCGACTCCTGGGCGCTCGGACTGCCATGCCGTACCCACTGCCTGAGTACTAAAAATCGTCGCACGCGGTGTAGCTTTGAGATCCCCGAAGTGCAGTTCTTTGCGATAACTTCGCTGTCGTCATCAGGAACGACATTCATGGTAACGATGGTGCAAGCTTAAACGAAGCGACAGTAGAACGTCGCAAGGAGTTTTTTAGGTATATCAGTGGCATTCTGGAGTATCTCTTTTAAACATGAAAGTTGTTTTTACTGCAGGTTTTAACATTTATTGACACCTAACCCTATATCTCCTATTTTATTCGACATTATTAACAGAGAGAGGGTTTATTGATAAGAAAGGCAGAGAGGTTGGCCTGAAAAATAAATATCTAGCCTGCTACTCTGCTCTGGGAGACGGGAAGAGGAGATAAAAGAAGGTCACGATGGGGGACGATGATGATGGGAGGAGGCAGATGAAAAACTACTTTAAAAAACAAGAAAAAAACAAAAAACAAGGCACACTTTCCGACATCACAAACGCGAGGCAAGGTCCGTGTCGCTCAAAAAGCGTGAGAGCGCTCGCGTTGCCTTTACAGTTCTAAAACTATCTGGGCAAGCGCCAAGGATCAAATCCTCAGAGAGGAGCGATGTGTCCATAGGCTTCAGAGCAGATGCGAGTATGAGTCTTTCACGTGAATACGCTGGACACGCCACTAAAACATGTTCTATAGTCTCTAGCACGCCACATGTGGTACATTCCGGGGAGTCCGCTTGTCCTATTAAGTGCAAGTATTTGCGCCTGAATGCCACATTTAAACGTAGTCTACGGATAACGCATGCAATAGGGCGAGGTATTCCGCGAGGAACTGAAAAAGGCATCGTCAGATCTAGCCGTTTAAGGTGGATGTGGCGGGTGTCTGGCAGGGCCCAGTACCTAGCCGTCGCCCTCCTCATCAATTCCGAAAGGAGACAAGTTGTGTCCACTATAGAGAACGGTACAGCTGTACGCAGACCACTGCTGAAGGCGCTCCTTACTTCAGTGTCAGCGGTCTCATTTCCATCGAGTCCGCAGTGTCCGGGGATCCACTGAAACACTATACGGTGGCCGTTTCCCTGAGCAAATGATACGAGACTAATGATATCAAGAGCCAGAGCTTGGTAGGCTGTGTGGCGTAGGAAGCATCCTAAAATGTGTAGCGCAGGTTTACAGTCGGTGAAAATGCACCACTCCTGAGGCGGTTCTCCGCAGATGTGGCGAATCGATTCCCGAAGGCCCACAAGCTCTGCAGCGGTTGAAGTAGACTTGTGTCCCAAAATGAATCTCGGGTCGTCTGTTGTGCAGGGATTGCGAAAGCTGCTGTTGATGCATTTGGAAACGCAGATCCATCCGTGTAGACGTGCACACATTTGTAGTATTCTGACCTGATGTAGGCAAGCGCGAGTTGCTTCAGTCCGCTAACCGGCATCGCAGACTTTTTAATTATGCCAGGGACATGCAGGCGGACTGAAGGCTGAGCCATTACCCATGGGGGCTGCAAGGAATGATGCGGCAGGGCATAGTCTGATGGGAATTCGGAGCGATGGAAGCGCAATGCGCGTGCAAAACTGCTGTCCGGTCCCTCATCAAAAATCTTCGTCAGCGGGTGACAGCGGTGCCATGTAAGCGCACGTAAATATACACGAAGTGGTTCGTGTGACAGGTAGACCGATAGTGGGCACGCACGAGATTCCTCAATCGTGCCTTTGTTCGAGGCACAACGTGGTAATCCGAGGCATATCTTGAGCGCCTGTGCTTGGACACTCTCTAATGTCCGCAAGCAGGAAATACTCATGTTAGAGAGTGCAGGAAGGCTGTAACGAATGTAGCCAATAAAGAGGGTATAGTAAAGTCGAAGCAAGGAGCGCTCCGTTGGGCCCCATTTAATGCCTGCCACAAAGCGAAGCACATGGCAAAAAAATAGTGTCTTTTCTTTAGCATGTTTATATGCCTCGACCATGACAGATCACGGTCAATGATAATGCCCAAAAATCTGTGGTGGGAGACGTATGGTATTGCAACCCCTTGAAGAGTTACCGGGTAGTGGCAGACAGACTTGCGCGTGAATGCGACCACAGCACATTTTTCAGCTGCCAAGTGCAAACCCTGACGCCGTAGGTACCTTGAAGTAGATGACACGGCACGTTGTAATCTCGCACGCATTTGTGGACGTGTCGAACCCGACGCCCAGATGCAGATATCATCAGCCTAGGCACTGATGTGAATGTTAGTGGGAAGTTCATTCACCAGTCCAATCAATGCCACGTTAAATAGGGTTGGGCTAAGGACCCCTCCCTGAGGAACTCCACGCCAAACTTTTTTGACGGGTAGTCTCCCCATCAGGCGTAGACATGTAAACAGACCGGCCGTTGAGGTAGCTCCCAATCCACGAATACATCCGGCCGCCAACGCCAATTTCGTCAAGGGCATCAAGGATGGCGTCATGAAGAACATTATCGTAGGCCCCCTGGATGTCCAAGAAGACAGCAGCGACGAGTCCGCGACTACGTTTTTCATGTTCCAATGTCGATATGAGGTCGATTACGCTGCCAGTCGAAGAACGTCCCCTCCGGAACCCGGTCATCATATCCGGATAGAGAGCATTCTGCTCTAAAAACCATTCGAGCCGCGCCTTCTTCCAGTGTTCTGGAACGATTCCGGAAGCCCATGAATCAGTGTAGTAACTGAGCAGCACAGTTCGGCCTTCCATGCCAAGGTGAGAGAGGGACGCGTACGAAATCCCGTCAGGACCAGGTGCAGATGGACGCCTACACGAGGAAAGAGCAGCTTCTAGTTCAGGCATCGTGAATAGCATGTCGTAGTGGTCATCTGGTGAAGGTGGTACAAAAGCCTCTGAACTGGTTGATGGTACCATAGTTGTGCCCACAACCATTTTGCAGAATTCTTCTGCTACATCTACATTATTACGGCGTTGGTAAATAGACAGGGCATGGAAAGGATAGCGTTCCTGCGGGGGTGAACGCAAGCTCCCGGCTACATGCCAAATACGCGACAGTGGTTTGCGAGGGTCCAGCGATGAACAGAACTGCCTCCAACGTTGTCTCCCTAGTCTCGCTAGGTGGCGCTTTATTTGTCGTTGAGCTCGGCGACAAAGGGCAAGATGATACGTGGATTTGGTTCTTCTGTATTTCCTTTCGGCGTGCCGACGGACTGCGCGTAGTCTTTCGAATTCCACGTCAATAGTAGACCCTGGCGTAGGCGCACATATATACCGCGTGGTCTCACTGAGAGAGGACGTAATCAGGCCTTCTATTTAGATGGTGTTGAGAGGTCCACACAGGAAATCTCCACGGACGACCTAAAGGCAGGCCAGTCTGTATATCGCACGCGAGACGGAGTAGTAGGTACGTACCACTTGACGCAAACATACGTTGGAATGTGGTCACTCCCATGTGTTTCCACGTCACTGCACCAGCTGACGTAAAACTGGAGACTTGCTGAAACAAACGCCAGATCCAAGAAGCTGCTGTACGACGTGCCACGCAGAAACGTAGGTGAACCATCGTTGATATTGATGGAGTTCTGGGAGTGCATAAAGTCAAACAGGTTCCTGCCTCGGTTATTCATAACAGCACTGCCCCACTGAGGGTGATGAGCATTAAAATCGCCCACTATGATATGAGGAGCTGGACAACTCTGGATAGCTGAATATAGGTACGAAGTATCAATGGCATCTCTAGGTGGAATGTAGGCACCGATTATCGAAAAGACCCGACCTTTTAGCGTGACTGTCAAACAGATGTAATGGTTTGTGTTGTGTGGCTGTAGAATTTGGCGGACGTGCGCAATGACTTGGCGTATGCAAACTAACACTTTGCTAGTTTCGTCTTCTGTGCGAGACCACAGCAGCACGTATCCAGAAAGGCGGAAAGGCGACGGCATATTGGGCTCACATATAACCAGCACAGGGAAGCGGTACTTGTGGACGCGTTGCCGGAAGTCACTCAGACGACCTCGTAGGCCTCGGGGATTCCATTGCACCACTACACTACGGCGCACGTGCATTGGCACAGATGAGGTGGGTTTTGGTTGTGCCATAATGAATTACTGCAACGCCGCCAAGAGCGGCTCAAGTGCATCCAAAAACTGCACAACAATCTTTGCTGTTGGCGTGATAATGCCTGAAAGCAGCACGCGCATCGAACACACAAGCTTTTTTAACATTATGCTCACATTCTGACCTTCGGGCTTGCCAACAGTGTCAGCTGGAGTGGCAACCGGTCTTGGTCTTGCCATGGCGATCTCCTTGGATGGCAGAGCAGGCCATTCAGCATCAGAGGAAGAAGGTAACACAAACGCATCAGACTGAGCTACTGCGGTAACATGGGACACGGCCGCAGACGTCTTGTTATCATTGTTAGGCTCATGCTGCTGTGCCGGCTGAGCTGATACTTCCTGCGACTGTGGTGCAGGTGGACTAGAATTGTGTGGAACCGGACGCCGCCGCCGGGAACGATGTTTGCGGCGACGAATCTGGTCGCCAACAAGAGTCACATCTGAAACTGAAAGGCTGATTGATTTATGCATTACTAGCCATTCCCAGGTGATATTTTTCTGCTTGCTTTTCATTTTAAGTGACCACTTGCCATTCCCGGCATGAAAAAGCTGCTACCAAAAATTCACTGCGATCAAATTTTTTATCCTGTTTCCTGTGACAACGCTCTTTCTCTTTATCGGTATATGATCGAAAGCACAATCTGGGAAGATGTCTACAGTACAGAGGATCCTAATTAATAATAAAGCTTCCTTCATAAAGTTAAGCTAACTTATGATGAGGCACTTTCTTTACGACCACTCAGAAAACAAGTGATCTAGAATGCCGTGGGTCACCAGGAAACTCTAAAAAAGAATTTTGATTAGAGACAAATTGTTTGATAGACTTATTTGTTCCAAAGATGAGAGTGTACTAAGGAAATACAAGTTCCGACATATTCTTAACTCGGACCTTAAGAAATCACGAAGCGAGACTTGTGATATCAAAGAATAAGTTTGCTGCCGTATCAAATTACCTTAAACAAACCTGGAGCTCTTTAAACAACCTTCTGAGTAACTCTATAAGCAAACTTCCAGAGTCCCTGACATTTGATGGTCATCAGTTCAGTGGCGCTGTCTAGCCGAGAAGTTCAATGATTATTTCTTGAGTTGTGGCGCGTCGCTAAGCACTAAAGGTTCACGACAGAAATAAGAAAAATCCATTTCAGCTGCATCTAATCACACTGTATTGCAATACCCAGCTATGGAATGAGGAGTATTTTTGTTTCTTAAATATCTTTACATGAATGCCGCAGCTGGTGATGACAATATTAAGGTACAACCAGTCATGTCTGTTGCCGACCTAATATGTTCTCCTCTCATGCATATCTCTAATAGCTGTTTCAGTTCGGGCGGTTTTCCAAGCCTTATGAAAATAACATGTGTAACAGTCTTCCAAAAAGGAGGTGCCCTGCATAATATCGACGATTGCAGGCCTCTATCAGTGCTTCCGTTGTTGATGGTTTAGTGTTAGTGTAGTGGTTTGAGCATCCGCCTCACATGCGGGAGGTGCGGGGTTCGAACCCCAGTGCCGCCGGGTACCTACCGGTGATACAATGGGTACAAGCTTTCCCTGGCCTGGTGCTCGGCTTATTCAGTGTGAAATACTTGGGGAATGGGTCTTTGACTTCACCTTGAGTAAACGTAAATAAATTGGTGCCATGGCGCTCATTGGCCGCTGATCCCTTGCGTCAAAAAAAAATTGTAATCATTATCATAATCACTACTTTTGCTTTCAAAGCTAGTTGAGTTTCTGGTCAGAACACGATTAGTTAAATATCTGGAAGAAAGGCACACGTTTTCCGTTGAGCAGCATGGATTCCGAGCATCCAAGTGAATACAAATGGCTCTGCTTCGTGTAAAAAGAAACATAACAAGTACTTCGACGAGAAGAAGCTTCCTATTGGACTTTTTATCACTTACAAAAAGCTTTTGATTTCATTAAGCACAACATTCTACTCCATAAACTCCCCACTCCACGGAACTCGAGGTGCCGCATTTAATAAAGTCCGTGATTATTAATCTGAGCCATATCAGTACAAATTTGTTAACGGGAACAGGTCACAGTTGTGGCATGCAGTTATATACGGCGTTCTACAACAATCGTTTCCGGGGCCTCTGCTTTTTATTATTTATATAAATGATACTGCCGACAAACCTCAAACTCCAGGTACAAATCTGCATGCGGACGACCGTAATTTTTTTTCAGGCCATTCATTGCGTTACCTGGGAGCCATGTCGAATACGTCGTTAAATAATCTATCTTGCTTGACTGAAGTATTTATTGGCTTAAATATACAAACTCGATCGTTTCAACATGCGCCACATATTTCAGAGCTGTGACGCCTAGCGTATTTTCACTTTTATATTCCTTGGAGTTCTTTTCGAAGAAACCTTGAATTGGACTCCTCAAATCATTAAATTACTTTGAGTTATTCCAAGGTCAATTCTTATTATCTATAAAATGAGATTTCTTCTCCCTGCGTGGATAAAGCGCCAACTTTATTTTGTATTAATTCAGTCACATCTACACTATTGTCTGTTGATTTGGAGCTCGACAAATAAAGAGGAATTTCGACAGGCTAACTGTTCTGCAAAAAGATGCAGTACACTGCACTGACAATCTTCGTATAATGATGTCACAGGTATATTTTTCTAAAACGTAAATTGATAAAGATTCACGAATTGTTCCAACTGAAACTCTGTGTACACGTCCTTACTGAAATAACTCGGGATCGAAGTTCGTTTTCTTACAACTCTCTTGGGGGCACGTTGTTTGACCCCTCGTTAACCCCACGAATAGAAAAAAAGATGTCTCGGGGAAACTACCTGTGGAATTTTTCCCACGCACGCTCCGCTTGTGTCGGACCGCGAGACGCGACCCACGATGGACAAGACGACGAAAGGAAGCGGGCAAAAGCGCATTCCGGAAACTACCGTGACTGACTGCTTCGGAAGAAGTAGCAGCGGACCTCCGAATCCTCCTTGCCCATTCCCGCGGGGCTCTACGGGCTATGTGTGGCGACTCTTCCCATCTGTGAATCGTGTGGTTAAAGAGGCGGAGCCTCAGTCATTTAACGAGCGTCCTGAGTACGAACGATCGCTCTGGGCCTTGGCGACAAGACTCATCCAGTCGCTCGACACAATGAACCTTTAATTCTGGACTGTTTGCTCTTTCTGTTTCCTTCTAAATTATGTAATCAAGTTTCTTGAACGGTGCCAGTAAATCCGTTTGTTTCTCGTTTTTCCAAGCTTCAAGTTTCATATTTCTTCAACCCGAAGGCTCGTACACGCTACCCAATAGAGCCCGGGTTCGAGTGAACCCCTGCGCCACGACAGATTTTTGAGCTGTATTTACCTTCTTAGACATATAAATTCGATCTTAGATATTGTTAATTGAAAAACCGCTTTGAGAAGAAATTATGGGATGCAAAATTTGTCTTACACAATACCCAATTTTTTTTTAATTATGACCCATCAACTTTAAATTTTAGATGAACATTCTTCTGCCAGGCATAGTTTTAAGAACACGGTAAAAGAATATGCACTCTGCTCTGAGGCCGGCGGGAAGATTGTATGGATAGATGATTTGTATGCCTTTCAAATACTACGGTTACTATAAGCGGTAAAAGAAAAAAAACGTCCTGAAATTTCTATAGTTTCAACTGTCCTTCATACACCCGTCTCTTATTTACTGTACTGCAATTGTAATGAACACAGTTGAACCGGCGTGTTGTTGCAGTGTAGAATTCTGTTTGCTTTGCTTTCTTGTATTATATTCTGAGTTCATTCAGTGTATTTGTCGTGTATTACTCAATTTTATTTTACCAATCTGTCCGATTTGTGTTTGTGTATTTAAATGAATTTGTTGTACTGCTGCTGAAAAACGCACGGTTATAAAGACCTTTTCAGGTAGAGCGTACCTGCTTTTTGACCCATCATCCCAGATTGCTTTGTGTCTGAATAAATTCAAATTGAAATATAGGCCTGGACCGTCTGGCCGGCGGTAGCTTTTATTTCAGCTGCTTCTACGCTGGACCGATCGCGCCACCAATCACGGAGTCCACGTTTATGGGAGTTTATGTCATTTTTCAGTTTGTTCTTAATTACTGAGTCCCAGGATTGGAATCAGAGCAGCGGAAAAATTTTTTCTATTTGGAATCCAAATCTCTCAGCAATAAATGCATCTTCCTTCACCGGCCAACACAGCCATGAAGTGCGGAAGTTTTGGATGTTGCTAACAAAAAAAAATGAAATGTGATGTGATAGAGTTGCCCCAGTGCCTCTTTAAGGGCATGATGCGACTGCGATAGATAGTTATTGGCGTGTATACGGAATTGGCCATTCTCTGTTTACTTTTATAGATGGCTATTAGTCCTCCTGGCGCAGTGGAGGAGCGCTTAAGCGATTCACGACTGCTCTGCGACGGTATATTCTGCCACCGGAGGTGCTTATGAGGTTCAAGTTGCTCTTCCTGAGCAACCTCTCCCGGCCTGTAATTAATTGAACGGCCACCTGCAGGGCAAGCACGGGGTTACCTGATAGACTCACAACGGCGAAACCGGCGAGATGGGGCTCTAGGGCTAGTGCACTAAAACCGTCGACTGGCCATTGACCCAGAACCGAAGACTCAAGCTCAAGATTGATTAGCTCCTAGAACACCTAGAAGGTTTTGACATCCCTGGCGCTTTCAGGCCTGCGGAAAGATTACTGCAATCACAGTGGAGCACTGGAGTGTTTCAGAAATGAAGCGGATGCGTACTTTGAATAGTGACATTGCCTTGAGTCTTGCTGATGGCGTCGCTTTCAACGACAAGCCTCATATTTTTATAGTTTTTGACCCACAGTGCCTCTTAGTGCTGTGCTCTTCATTGCCTTCCTTCTGGTGCTTGGTTGCTTGGCATTAGTATAGTTGCTTAGTATTAGAGGTTTCTTGCTATTAATGATCTGCTTTGCACTGCTCATTTTTTCGCGTCTGGTTGCTCATGTGTGTCGTAACATCGTGGTGTTTTTCCACGGTTTTCTTTTTTAGATGCAGCGGCGGCTCCCTGGTTAAGCCGCTCCGCTGCTTACCCTGAAGACGCCGGTTCGATGCCAGCAGCGGCGGCCAAATTTCAATGGAGGCAAAATTCAAGAGGCCCGTGCTCTCTGCGATGTCAGTGTACGTTAAAGAACCCATTGTGGTCGAAATTGCCGGTGCTTTTACTGCGGTGTTCCTCATCGCCTGAGTCGCTTTGGGACGTTAAATTCTACAAGCCTAATGGTTTTTACATAGTTTATGTACACAGAACATTGAATTACTCTAATAAATACCACGTTCAAAAAACTCCTTCAGTGGTCGATGTGTGGCGCGCCAGGCTTACTACCTAAGAGGCAGTGGTTCGAGTCCTGGCTGGACCATTTCTTTTTCGCAATTGCATTTCCTTTTTTACAGGCACTACGTAATGCTGGTATGACGTCACGACTCTGATCACCAATGAGGAATTGCGTAGGGCCGTCATAAGTTTTTCACTGTGCAATCGTTGTGGGGCGTTGTTTGAATTATATTTTGATGACCTTTGGCACTTTTAAAGAAACGCAATATAGATCATTATAAGGAAAAGTGGGGTAAATTTTACGACAAGGTGCTCTCCTTCACGTACGAGTTGTCTGAACAAAACAGCCTTCAATTTTTAGACCTCAAGATCAGTTTCGGCGAACAAAGTGCTTGCTGGTGTTACCGCCCTAGAGCCAAGAAATATTTTTTTGCCCTTTGATTAGGCCCAGTCAAAAACTCGAGAGCTATTGGGACCCCTTCTCCGGAAACCGTACTCCTCTAGCCATGCCCTCACATGATGCAAGCGATCTCTCTGGGTGGGGCAGCTAGACTGCGCAAGGCACGGTTCCTTGGCCACATATTTGTAGCCATGACCAAGGGACACTTGCCCAAAATCAAAGGGTGACCAAAGCAAACGCGGAGACAATGACATAGCAGCGCTAAACCAGCGGCGATCCCGTACATCCATAGGGTGTTCCACAATCTGTAAAGCGTTGGAAAGAAGTATGGCGTGCCGATGGTGTTTTCTGCACCAGGTAAGTTTTACAACATAGGCCACAAGGTCAGCAGTGGCGGCCCTGCAAGTTCCGGTAGTGGAATGAAACACACGGAGCCGTACTTACGACTTGGCACGGGTGTGGCCTATGAGATCCCTCTTTCACGTGACAAAGTGCATGCTGGGCAATCTGGCCGCTAGGTGAACGAATATGCCACGGAATATGAACTATCACTAGATAACGTTGCAGACTCTGTCTGAGATCTCTCCATAAAGGTGAAAACAATCACACCTGTGAGCCATGGCTTAAGGGAATAAAAGTTGTAAGTAGAGGTAAGGACAGATTTGCTCGCGAATTTTGAGAAGCGTTTGTTATCAAGGAAAGACTTGACACCTACGTCAGCATCACATCTCTGGCGCTGCGGATCAGTGAATTCAGATGAATATATAGCCGATAATATGCAGTCTACTCTTCTTGATCTACTAGGTTTAGTTTTTTTCCTACAGTCATGAATGTGCATATGCTCAGTACATTCAATCTCTATAAATGTAATGTGCGTCTGCTTCAAGAAAAATTCTTGGACGCAGCGCCCGTGCTGTCCATTTCTTAGTGTTCTCCGCGGAAAAGAGTGGCGCTGGAGTACTTTTTCAAGAAAGCAATGCATCGCCAACTTGCCCCGCAACGTGTCTTGTTAAGCTAAATCGCCGGCAGCGGATAGTGCGTGAAGCAGCGAGCGTAAGGCGCGGTATATTCTTCCACTTTCCATAAATGAAAACAATAGTGCAGAAAGGAACGCTACATGAAAACAAAAACTAACGAAGAAGTGCTTCACACTTGCGCCAGATAAAAAAAAAGAAGACAGCGGCCGTTTCTTACTATTTCTTCTGTTCGTTTTTTTCAGACTCTTGAATGATGCGCTGACTTGCCGAGCTGTCGATATTCATTCAATTCATAAGTGTGTTTACATTTTTTAAATGTTTAGGTGCATGTGAATTACGTGTGTCGCTAACATCTCGACGGGTTGTGAAGCTACCTGGCGCATTATTCCTGTAATTTTTAGCCCCTAGCACAGTACGTACCAGGTATTAGGAGCGCTAAGAGAGTGAAGTGGAGAACCAGTGTTCGGAGACTTGTAATTTCAGAGAGATTTCGTACGGCCAATGCGCTGCGCTTCAAGACTTGGAATAGCAATAGCATGAGTTAAAGTTATGCCATTTAAGTTACAAAGTTGCTTGTTAAAAGCTCGGTGGTAAATAGTGAATATGAAGGTCGTAATGTGGCTCAAATGACATTGTGACATATAAGAATTTAAGTACATTAATTTCACTTAAAAAAATTGGGGTAACAGTTCAGAATAGAACCGATGATTCCTGGGTTGCTAGTCAGACACGTTAGCCTTCGGTCGTTCAGGCAAATTCGTTCGATTTGTTTAAAGGGAGAGTCGTCTGGTGTAGCAAATGCCCATTAAAGCTGTCGTGTCATACCCTCAAGGCGCTGTCTGGTCATACCCTCAAGTGTAACCTAATAATTTTAAAGGAGCAATTGAAAGATATATTGAAATAATCGACTTAAGGATCCAGGGCCGCCACGGGGACGAAAAAACATTTCTTCTGTGACAGATGTGATGACATGCTCACAAAGCTCAAAAACACAACAACGTAGACCTGTTTCGAATAAAGACTTCCAGAAAAAGGTTTGCCGTTTTTTCATACATTTATGTCAAATCCCACAGTCTGGAAAAAGTGGGCGAAAGGGCTTGTGTTTGGGTTTTATTTTCCGCTCCGAAATGTCTGGGAATGATTTCTGCAAATGCGAACCCAGAACATCGAAACAAACAAGCAGGTTTGTGGAAAGAAATAGGGGATGCGGAAAGAAGTCAGCTGCGTAAAGAAACTAGCTTATTCCGTTCCTCTTGCATACATTTTAATTATAGGTTATGTGAGCATGGATACAAGAGCAAAAATCAGCTTTCAGGCTACAGAACTGTTCACTGTAAGTCTCATGAGTGTGTACCAGACTTCGACAATATCTTGTTCTGGACAGGGTTGAAGATCAGTTAACTAGAGAAATACTGGAAGCGCTTGAGATCAAGGAGCGTGGTGAATCATCTGTCAGCGATACCTCATTGCGTTTATCGCCGAAGAAGCTCGCATACCTTCTGTGTGGTGCGTAACAAAAAATGATGCTGTACGTTTTTTTTTGTGCGTTGTGCATGACAGCGCCCATTTTGCGGGTGTTTATAATGGGCCGCGGTTATTCCCTGTGTCACCTGTGTCTTCTGTCTTATTCTCCGTCTGACGTCTATTTTTTGGTGCCTTTAAGTAATGTCGAATCAACTCCCCCACCAATATATGCTTAACAGTTTTATTGGCAATAAAAAAGGCTACAAAAAAATTGTCGCCATGTAGTGGTTAGAGCTGGCAGCTGGGAGCTTGAAGGTGGGTTGCTTGGATCACGCAATAAGAAAAGTTTTTCTACATTTTTTTTGTTCGTATTTTTCAGTTCCTCGTTTTGCAGTTCTGACCTTACTATTTGCGTCGGATCTTGGAACGGCCCTGAGACTCCACATAGTCAAGAACTAGTCTTCAGAAAAGCATTTATTGGGAGTACATTAAAACCACAGCAGCCAATTTGTTTCAGAAATTCATTAGCGATGCATCAGGAAAACTCACCAGAAAAATATGAGAAAGACAGATGAGCCGTATTTCACAAGTGCATAGAGCTTCTAATAAAAATTATTAGATTTTTTTTATCAGCGAAAGTGAAAACTTTAACTTTAGTGTCCTGCTTGGAAGCACAATGTCGGCAACCTCCATGGTCAGGTCAATGGATCATTTACTGGCACCGCGTTTGAAGCCGAGAAACCTCTTCACAATAGAAACGAAGGCGGAGTAGCCTAAGCTGAACATGTATGAGATTACAGCTTCAGATATAGAGTTATCGTGTGAAGAAAGAAGACGGGGTTCTGAAGTCAGCATTTAACTGGCGGGGCTCTGGAATTGTAAGGAAATTGAGCAGGTTTCGGCTCGTTTTTTCCAAGCAAGAGCGAGCTATCGCATTCCATGCTATTCACATCACTGATCCCGCCTTGTTGGTAGTACAAGTATCAGTGCGGGAAAGGAAAGGCGCAAAGCATGAAATGAGAACAGTGACGCTATAACAAAATGCTCCCTTCATTCGAGTAACCTGTGGTTGGCAACGACCTCGCTCAAGCCCGAAATAATGTGAGCTGCTGGTGAGGTCTCCTAAAGAAATTAAGACTGCAACAGAAAGGAAAGGAATAATTTTGTAGCGTAAACGTCAACTAGTTCTCATGATATACATAAGCCCCCGCATGACCGCGCGTGCTGAGTTTTACAGCCTACCGCATTGCAGCCGCCAGGGTATAACGCCTATCGCTCAAAAATGGTGACCTTAACAGATGCGAGAGCTGTAGTCACAATGATACGAAGACGGCCTCTGAAGTTGTACCGAAGACAGGAACGGGAAAAGCAACAGCGATGTTAGCGTGCATTTCTGTCGAAGCTTTTCCGCGCTCTGAACCTCTTTTTTATGGTTTATGAGGGCTTAACGTCCCAAAGATACTCAGGCTGTGAGGGACGCCGTAGTGAAAGACTCCGGAAATTGCGACCACCTGGGGTTCTTTAACGTGCACTGACATCGCACAGTACACGGGCCTGTAGGGCTTCTAGAATTTGGTTTGGTATTATATGGCTTAACGTCCCAAAGTGGCTTAGGCTCTGAGGGACTCGGTAGTGGTGGGCTCCGAATAATTTCAACCACCTGGGGTTCTGACATCGCACAGTAAACGGGCCTCTAATATTTAGCCTTCCACGAAATGCGACCACCGCGGCCAGGATCCAACCCCGAGCGTCGCATACATTTAGCCCACACGGCGGCACAAGCGGTTTCCAGGACTTGCGGCGGAACTCCAATATGTCCGCTGTCTTGATAATTTCAGACGTAGAGGCTGGTATGGTCGCTTTTCGAGATGTTGATCATTAGAGGTTCAATCTTCGGAGAGCTTTTCTCTCTGTGATATATAATGTATTAACATTGTAACGTTCTTCTGAGCCAGCAATGCACCCACGGAATTACGTGACTCATGAATGAAATGTGTTACCTCTGCACATGAATGAGAACTTTCCATATTCTGTGGAGGTCTATTTTCGTAAGGCAGAAATGTGGCTACGGGAGGTGGTGTAGTGGAAAGCAATTTTAATTCAACTACCTCTAGCTTGGAAGAACTGCTTGGAAGAATACAAACATTATCTCAATTCATAAGATGGGAGACGCCAAGGACTTGAAAAATTACAGACCGATCAGCTTATTATCAATTGCCTACAAACTATTTACTAATGTAATCGCTAATAGAGTCAGGGAAACTTTAGACTTTATTTAACCAAACAATCAGGCAGGCTTTCGTAAAATATATTCCACAACAGATCATTTTCACACTATCAATCAGGTGATAGAGAAATGCGCAGAATATAGCCAACCTCTATGTATAGCCTTCATTGATTACGAGAAAACACTCGACTCAGTAGAACCCTCAGCAGTCATACAGGCATTGCGTAACCAGGGGGTAGAAGAGCCTTATGTCAAAATACTGGAAGATATATATAGCAACTACACAGCTACTATAGTCCTCCATAAAGTCAGCAATAAAATTCTAATAAAGAAGGGCGTCAGGCAAGGAGACATGATCTTGCCAATGCTATTCACCGCCTGTTTACAGGAGCTATACCGAGGCCTGAATGGGGAACAGTTGGGAATAAGAGTAAATGAAGAATACCTAAATAATATTTCATTCGCTGATGACATTGCCTTGCTGAGTCACTCAGGAGGTGAACTGCAAATCGTGATCAATGAGTTAGACAGGCAGAGCAGTATGCTGGGTCTAAAAATTAACATGCAGAAAACCAAAGTAATGTTCAACAGTCTAGCAAGGGAACAGCAGTTCACAATTGGCAGTGAGCGCCTGGAAGTGGTAAAAGAATACGTCTACTTAGTGCAGGTAGTGACAGCTGATCCGGATCATGAGAGGGAAATAACTAGAAGGATAAGATTGGGGTGGAGCGCATATGGCAGGTTCTCTCTGATCATGAATGTCAGTTTACCAATTTCTCTCAAGAGAATAGTGTACAACAGCTGTATCTTTCCGGTGCTCACCTACGGGGCAGAACCGTGGAGGCTAACGAAAAGAGTTCAAATTAAGTTCAGGACAACGCAGCGAGCCATGGAAAGAAAAATGTTTGGTGTAACGTTAAGAGACCGGAAGCGGGCAGAGTGGGCGAGGGAACAAACGCGGGTTAAGGACATCGTAGTCGAAATCAAGAGGAAGAAATGGGCTTGGGCAGGGCATGTAATGCGAATTAAGGCAGGATAACCGCTGGTCCTTAAGGGTAATGGAGTAGATTCCAAGGAAAAGTAAGCGCAGCACGGGGCGGCAGAAGGTTAGGTGGGCGGATGAGCTTAAGAAGTTTGCAGGCAAAGGGTGGATGCAGCTGGCAAAGGACAGGGTTAATTGGAGAGACTTGGGAGAGGCCTTTGCCCTGCAGTGGGTGCAGTAAGGTTGATGATGATGACGATGATGATGAGCTCTAGCCATTGCTATTCACCAGGATGATTTTGCATTCCACTGCCACTGCACTGAAGGAGCTCAGATCTGCGACCCATGCTCCGCAAACGAATGTCCTCGCCTCTGTTTCGGCATGGCAAGTGAATAACCATGAGTGATAAATGAGCAATCATCCTCGACACATACCTTCGATGGGATACCACGTTATTTTACTACAGTGCTCGATTGTATCTCTGGCATTCCATAGATCACCTTCCACAGCATGGCCTTTATTTTTACACGAACTACAGCAGTACAACCTGTATTTTTAGTGGTAGTGTTTTTTCTGCTGTGAGGACGCATGCAGACCAAACCAAATCTATATATTGTCGTCACCAAAAGTTTTCGGGCCAGAGGGTAAGCTTTCCGGCTACATGTGGAGCGCTCATGCAAACCTTAAAGTAGGAGACCACACTAAAGCAAAAATTATATTAGCAGCTAGAATTATAATTCTTTTTCTTGATTAAACAAGATTCAATTAACTGAATCCACTATTGATTCCACTCGAACCCACAGTCAGCACACATAACCGCATAGGTAGACACATTCCTTGTTGAGAGCGTTCTTGGATCTTCAGTAATGTATGCATGCATTCAGGGCATGCAAGCATTGAAAAAACAGAAAGAACGTCAATGTCAATTAGCTTGTTTCCTTGAGAGACAAAAAGCTGATCGTAGAGCTTAATACGTATTTGTGATCTTTCTAAGCCTCTTGGCACTCGCCGAAACGCCCGCGTCCACTGGCTCGGAAAACAGACGCTTGAGCCAAACACACGCTTCGTCGTGTGTCGAATTCCAGTGAACTTGCGTTTGCGTCTCTTCTGTGCTCTGACCTTAGGCATATAGTCAGAATGCAGATGGCGTTGCATTTCACAGAAAATCCACCTGCAGCCCACACACGCCTGTCGTACACCTTAGCCTATGTGTATGCCACCACTGTCAGTGAATAAGCATTTCCTCATATGTTAAAACCATACTGCGCAGATTGAACAATTGTTTAGCTCAACATAACTGCACAAATACCTTTACTATGATAGCGTGTCTCTGTGCTCGACATATAATTTTTGAGCAACAAATTCAGCGTTGGGCAGGAATAGCAAGCTTTATTTCGTTAAAAAGGCCGGGAGCAGACTGCATCCGTGTCTATAGTGTACGCAGACATTGAAGATGTCAACCCAATGTTAGCACCACGGTGTATTTATGCTGAATTTATCTTTCACCTTCTCGCAGAAGTGTACACTGACATACTGCTAGTGGCAAGAATATTTTGTGCGTGCTTACTGATTTCCTTCATTCCCCGCGAGAGCCTGAGTAACTATTTCGACCGACATGGCATTGATGCACTATTGAAATTATCAAAGAGCTTGAAATACCAACCTGATAAAAAGGACAAGGCTGCTCCACGTTATTTTCATTAAGCAGACACCAAGGCTCACCGCGGTTGCGCTCTGGTTTGGGGGCTCGGCTATTGAGCCGTAGTACCCGGTTTGAACCCGGCCCCCGGCGGGCGCGTTTCCATAGAGACGAAATGCATTAGGCGTCCGTGTGCAGTGCGATGTCAGTGCGCGCTAATGATTCCCAGGAGGTCGAAATTATTCCGGAGCCCTCCACTACGGCACCTCTTTCTTCCTTTCTTCTTTCACTCCTCTTTTATTATTTCTCTTACGATGCGGTTCGGGTGTCCACCGACATATGTGAGATAATCATTGCGCCATTTCCTTTCGAGAAAAAACAATTTTAGTTTATGACTCTAGGCCGGAGTAGAAGTAGTAATGTGCTTGAAACAAATGGAGGGGTGGGTCCGAGGTCAGCGCCATGCATGACGGAGATGCAGGAGCCAAGTTATCTATTTTAAGCACAACAGTAGTGTTGTAATCTCAAAAGTGGTACCTGTAGCTTAAAACTGACGCCTGTAATCTGGTGTGTGGGTTAAAAGCTATTCTTTATGCACGCAGATTCCGAAAAGTGACACGGTTTAGCTTGCGCACGTGGGCGGCCGTTTATTTTGTCATGCACTTGCTTTGCAGCACTGTCGGCGAACGTATTCTACGCATCCACTTAGCCCGAAACGTTCCGCTCTAATCCCCCAAAATTGTGAAATGTTATTAATGCCAAGCAATTGAAACCCTTATCCTTACATGCCGCACAAAACTACCCAGTTCCTGATGACAAAGCTGCTCATTTAATAAATCGTACTTTTTCAGCTATATAAACAAATGAAACGGACGACTATGCACCTGAAGATAATTACCCTGACCATCCCACAATGCCTGACGTAACATTCTGCCCTCATGACATTATGTATGGAGTTCACCGAAAAGCTCAAGCCAACTTCATTGACTGGCCCCCCATTATTAGAATTAAATCTAAAAATCTAAACAAATCTAAAAACGTCACGAGTGTCATCTTATCTCGCACATTTCAGCAGTCCGTTTCATCTGGAGTGGTGCCGGCCGACTGGAAAGTGGGCAAGATCATTCCGGTTACAAAAAAACGTCCGCATTCTTCATGTAAAAGCTACTGTCCTATCTCGCTTACTAGTGTTGTCTCGAAGTTAATGAAACATGTAATCGACTCTAGCACAATAAAATTCTTAATATCTATCAATTTTTTTTCATCCTAGTCAACATAGTTTTTTAAAGGGCATGTCTTGCGAAAGACAACAAGCACTATTTGTTAATGGTATAAGCTCTTCTATTAATATTAACATTTCTGTAGACACAGTGTTCATTGACTTCGATATAGCATTTAACAAGATTCCTCACAGACGCCTTTTTTCAAAACTTCCATGCATGAATATTAACCCTTCTGTTCTAACTTTGATCCATTCCTTTCTCACCAGCCGTCAGCAATTCGTATACGCCAACAAGTGTTCATCGCAAATGTCCCGTGTCGTCTCCGATGTTCCTCAAGGTACTGTTCTTGGTCCTTAACTCTTCCTTATCTACATCGTCGATTTGTCGAATAATATGTCGTCTAAAATTCGGTTGTTCGTAGATAACTGCGTAATATATCACTCCCTCTGTAGTACTACCGATTTAGCCGCATTACAAAATGATCTGAATCTCATTGGAGCCTGGTGTAACAAATTGTTAATGTGTATCAATACAAATAAAACATCCGTAATATCTTTCCATCGAAAATTCTCCATCCACTGCCTAATTAAACCATTTTTAGTTCAGTAATTTCCTGTGTTTCCTCCTCAAAAACTTAGTCATTAAAATAACCAGCGATCTTTCGTGGAATGACCACATATCGGCAATAACAAACAACGCTACCCGATGCCTTGGCTTCCTTCGCCGTCACCTAAAACTTGCCTCCTTCTCTGTAAAACGTATGACATATCTAACCCTCGTTTGACCAAAATTATAGTACGCATGCGCTATTTGGGATCCGCACCAATATTACCTTGAAACATTCTCGGATCAGTAAAAAATCGAGCGGCTCGCTTTTTTTACTATGACTGTAGCTACTTTACTAGTGTATCTCATCTAGTCTCAAGCTAACCAGCTACTTCTCGTTCATCGACGTAAAATTTCTCGACTTTATATTTTTCATAAATTTTGTCATTCACAGCTATCAGGCTCTGTCATCCTGCTTCCTCACTGTACTTCGCAACGTGTCAGCCGCACCAAAAGTGTTTATCCACCGCATGCCCATACTGCTGCGCGTCTTTTCTGATTCTTCATTCAGACTGCAAGAGACTGGAATGACCTTCCCTCTGCTGCCGTGCTCCACTCCAGCCCACAGCATTTCAACAGTTATACCGACAAAACAATTTATTGATATGTTAACTAATATACTTCTTGGACGTTGTATTGTTATCCCTCATCTAATACCCTATATTTGGAGTCCTTGAGGTGTATTTGAAATAAAGAATTGCCAAACAAAACAAACCATTGCCGCTATTAGAGTCCCAACACAGTAAAGTAGAATGGCGACTTATCTTGTCCTGCCATTCCCAATGTCGCATAGTGTGTGGCAGGTGTAAACTAGGGCCCTTTGTATTATTTTCCAACATCGGCACAGGTCAGGAACATATATCAGAGCTATAGATCACAAACTGATACCTTTTTTCAACCATAAGTGATTAAGTTTCTGTATATGGGACCCAGTTAGTGATCTAAGCAACAAAAAAATATTGTATGCATATACAGTGGTCCAGGCATGGGTTGTGCATTATGTGTATAGAAACGTGTACGCATTTTCTGAGTGCGGGCTGAGCGCTGTCCTGCAATGCATACTTCAAACTGCACATGGCTGCGCGGAAATTAGTCTCCAGTTCTTTGCCATTATCCGGTGTGCATTGTGTTTTAGTTATCATGCGACAGCCATAACTGCTGCATCTCTTCAAGAAGAAATAATGTTCCCAAAGGTGTGTCACTTAATGCAAATTGTACCATGAATGAGGGAAATGTGACGCCTAAATAAAGTGGCCTTTCGCTAAATACATGGCATGTCATTTTTAATAACACAACACTTCCGCAATAAAGGCATATGTGGTATATTTCACCCAATAAACCAGATTATGGATTGCAGATCGGTTCCTTATCTTATTTGGTATATTAGAATCTAGCAAGCCGTGTAATTTTCATGTTCTCATCCACAATACACGCACAGTTATGCTAAACAGAGAATAAGTTTAGAAATGGAAGACTGCAGTAAGTCTCATCTTCGCTGTTGTATCAGAAGAGATTTCTGGTTGGGCGAGCTACTCACACGCAGTTCAGTTAGTCGGAGCAAATGAGATGATGAATGAAATATTCAAGCAGGATTTTTCTTCCTCGCTGTATCACAAGGCAATTTCGGGTCAGCCATCTATACATACACGTACTGTTTAGCTATACTGTCAAATGGGCAAATTTAGCACCACTTTCAACAAATGCCGCTCACCGTTAGCGTCATTTGCATAGCGCCAGGAGGTAAACCTCAGTGCCATACCCTGCCGATGGCATTCAGCTCTAACCGAGTGTGGCGAACTCACTCCAGCCCGCTTGGGAACAGCTTCAGTGTACACGTGAGCACAAAGCCTCCCTCTGAGGCGGAAATTGCCGTTCAGTGCGAGTGCGGCCTTACTTTCAACACTTAGTTTGGAACAGTGCCAGGGTTGTAGAGCACGAGCAGATGTGTGCTGCCCGGCATCACAACACTGTTGCGCAGTGCGCCGTAAGTACAACACTTAATCCGCTTAGTTCCAGACTGAAGAAAGCTGGTCAACTGACTCTCCTTCTCTTCCGCAGGTCAGTGCGGGGAATAGGTGCGCATTAGGGTGGGCTCAGAAGATATTCGCACTGTACCTAATATATCACCCCACAGTGTGCCGTGTGATTGCCCAAAGCAGTGTATGTTGTCGGCGAACAGGTGCAGCTCATTTGCCTTATGTAAATGGCGGACGAGAAAGTTAGGTGCATTTGCAGTATACAGCCGCAATCTGATCCATTCCGAAGGGCACTTTTCGTTCCCATATAGCACCACACCTTCGACATGGAACTTCATATGGCGAAGTTCACTTGTTGGGTACAGAGTAAAATTTTCCCACGTTATGCCCGTAATAATCAATGCAAGTGATATCAAGAATAAAACACTGAAGTAGCCGAGGCAGCTACACAGCACATACATTGAGTTGATCGCAGAGAATGACATCAGGAATGAAACACTGCAACAGCTCTCCTCTTGCTCACTGCCATATCTCAAGGTGATTATCACTGATTCAGCTACACGAAACGCAAAAAGAGTGAATCACAGAAATTTAGATCAGGTATTCAGACACTGAAACACCTTTTCTCGTGCTCACTTCTATATCTAACTGCGATCTCTCCTAGGTAAGCTACACGGCAGACACATTCAGTTATAAGAAAAAAATGAGATCAGGGATTGAAACGCTGAAACAGCTTTCTTGCGGACACTGAAGACGCTGTTTGCCGAGCCAGCTCGACAGCGCTCAAGTCATAGAAATAATCACAGCAAATAAGATCAGGGATGAAACGCTGGAACAGCATAGCAGAGTCACTGAAATTCTAGCAGTAGCAGAGTCAGCCGTGGGAAAATGGAGCTACCCTAAGCAGCACGCCAATAACGACCCACCGATGGAATATGATTGGCGAAATTTGGCGCGAATATCGGCCCTTCATTGGCGTTTAGGTAAATCGAAATTCTTTCCAAGGATGGCCCAACATTCCCGCCTAGATTGGGCTGATGTTCAGCCAATCTGATGCCAAGAATATCTCGAACATCACTGCCAATATAGGGCCCAATATGGCCGAATAGTGGCCTTTCGGATGTCGGCATAGCTTGGCTGCCTCCAGGAATTTCCAGTATTTTTCCCCGAGACCAGTGCAGAATTATCGCATGCATTCAGAGGTCCCGTCTGTGGTTTTCAACACCGTGGGACTTCTAGCTGTATATGCAATTGGTTCGAACTCCCATTAAAATTTCAAAACTGCATGCAGTATTTTTATTTCATATTTATTTTTTTTTGCAAACAATAATTCATGCACATCTTTTACTTAATGTTCAGCAGCCACCAAATGAAACAAGAAAACAGAAATTTCAGAAAAATATTTTGTTTCTTTTTATTTTTCATGTGCCCGTGGCCGGGCGACCATCCATGTGGCAATGGTGCTGCGTGGGGCAGCTGGGCGTGGGTAGGAGGATTTGGAGGGGGGCCAGGGGAAGGGGGAGAGCTTGGGTGGGCCACTGCGGGGGAGGTGATGGCCATGCCTGGAGGGGTTGCTGGGCAAGAGGCTGAGGGCGCGCCTGGGCGGGCCCAGGTAGCACATGACAGCGGGCAAATACTTGAAAGCCACTGGCAAAGCTTGGCCCTAAGTAGGCCCAGATGTGCCAATGAGGATCTGATATTGGCTGTGCCATCAAAAAATCATGGCTATGATGGGCCATGTTAGCCAGAGTTCTCCCATTCTTTGCCAGAATTGGCTATGCCATTTTCTAAACCTGGCTATCATGGGCCATCTTAGCCAGAGTTATCCCACTATCTGCCAGAATTCGCTAAGCCATTTTCGAAATGTGGGTATATTGGCCTTGGCTTGCCACCCCTTATCCAGTATTAAAAGTATACAGGCAGGTGTTGGCGAACATTGCACCATCCATTATACTGGACAGAAGATTGATTTTAAAATGTATTATTTATAATAGTTTATATGTTGAGCTCATGGGCTGCGCTTGGGCGAGTTCAAGAATTTGAAGTTTTATAATCTTTTTCTTACCGAACACTTTCGCGGTATATGTGTGCAGTTGGATAAACAGCGAATATTTTCTGACTGCGCAGTCGGAGATAGCGGCATAGTTACGACGAAAAAACTAAAATGAACCGAATTAACCTGTCAGCAGATCGCCCCGGCCAAAGGGAGCTCTCGCACAGGAGCAACTAAAGGAGTCGAGCGTGTCGGCGCCGTCGAGGCGCGGCGCGGCGACGTCTGCCGCGGGCTCCGCCGCTGATAAATTGTGTTCTAAGGTGCTTCCCAACAATTTCCCAACGCATTCCAAAGCATTCCAAAGGCTTTCGCTTGCTGTGTGCTACTGCACGTTTTGTTCGGTTCGTTCGCTGATTTTGAGTTTTGCAACGACGTCACGGAGAATTCGGTGGTGGTCAGTCGAGTGTGCATATTCCGCCACAGAGGAACCGCTCTGTCGCATAAGGCCTGTTTCACATCCTGCAACTAAAACGAAAACAGTCGGCCTAGCCGGTGACGCCGCACTGCGATTTTTGGCCTGTGCTTTCACATGCAACTCCGCAGCGAATTCGGTCGAAGGGACAGTCAAGGTTTCTTCATGTTTGCAAAGCCAATCCATGATTAAACGCGACCGAAACGCTACACGAAATCTGTTGATGATGTTATGACGAGTGTATTTTTAGATGTCGGGCATTATTTCAATGTTTTGATTAGAGTAAACAGTTTTTCTTCCACCGTGGCAACAGCTCCCACGTGACCGCACGTCGCACGCAGTCTCGGCGCTCCCCATTGTTCAGTCGCTGAGCGAACACACCGATGCTGCGACTGAATACCAACCGCACGGAACTCGATCGCAAGCCGTCTGCGACTAGACCGACGGCCCTCCCCTGTCGCAGACCGACGGAGTTCGCAGTGTCGCAGGCGAAAATTGCATGCATGTGAAACGGGCTTAAGGCCGACGACGACACCATCCAGACAAATACGGATCTGTAGAATTCTATCGTTAATACTGGGAACTTGAAGCGGCTGCAACTAACCACTAAAGTTCCTTTGAAAAGGTCTGGTAAATTTAGTAATTAACGAATATGCGCTGGCATGACCCAGTTGTAATGATTCGTGTAACTATATATGGCTTAGCCACGCCGCTAATAAAAAAAATACTTTTTTGAGGAGTGCAGAGACAGAGCTCACGCTGTTGCCTTTCTTCGATTTCTGGGCATAATAACCTGCCTATTTGTATGAACTTTATGTATTTTAAAGCGTTTCTGCCCGCTCTCCTTGCGCGAGTATCTGAAAACCAGCCCAAGAGGGCTTCCTTCTAAAAAAAATCAAATCACTTTCATTTCATGATTTTTTTTAAAATGAAAAAGCTCTTTTTTGCTTCCCTCTAGAGAATTCACTGCCACACTGCGCAGTGGGTGTCTGCTTAATAGAGATACTAAATCAAACGTAATAACTTAGTGCAAGTGCATTCCTAAGCCGACTTTGCGCGCAATTTTAGCAACGTCTAGAAAAGAAGCAGTGGCTTCGTAATTTACAATTATAAGTTGCGCACGCGCGAAACATTATGCCGCCGCTTCAACACGCGGTAAGCGATTCCTACGCTTCCGTACGTCGTTCCCTGTGATCGCGCCTTACCCTGTGTTTTCCGAGTTGGTTTTTCTTCCTTTTCTGCAGATCGTAATGTTTCAAAATGACGTTTTTTGCATTTTATTGTTTTGTTGCGTAGTTTGCATTGACGGCTATGGCTCTTGCAGACGACTATACTTATTTGCTCGCAAATTAATTTTTTTTTTCTTTCTAAGATTACCTTTATTGATGAAAAGCATAGAAAATAGTTGCGAGCCACAGTTCAACACGATTTTGTTTCTTTTAGTTTTTTTGTGAAATTTCCACACCAACAAAACTTTGGAGGATTCTTCGACGACCAGCAAATAAATGTACTGACAAATGGTGTTAGACCCATGTTAACCTAGCTTGATTGCCACATGTTTCCTATGTAATACAACGAAACAGTGCGAATTTGCTTGCATAATATTTAATTTATTGTTTTCTGTTTTTGTTATTTCATGATATCATATAAGTCATCCTGAACTAACACACGGCTCCACAGAACGCGCGAGTGTCTGAAGTCGTTTTTGGTGAAGTCCATCTCGAGCTCCACATTTTTCGTCTCCAGCAGCTTTGCCACAATACTTTGACGCTTCCACGTTTTCCACAGCATTACCTTAAAACTGCTTATGACTCATTCTCGAAGAATTCCAAACCTCTTTCACATGTTTCGGCCCCCCTACCCTCTCTCTTTTGAAGTCTCCTATCCCCCCAACTCATATCCTGAACGTGCCCTTTTCAAGGCAGCGCACTACCGCCCCCCCCCCCCCCCCCCCCCAGAAGCACTTTTTTTTTTACTCGCTTTCTCCTAGCTGTTTCTTCCATGCGCAGGTACGCGCTGCGCGGCTCTTTGCCCCCCCTCCCGCTCCCCCACCGAGCCCAAGATTTTCTTTTCTCTACCTTTCAGTTCGAAACTTTTTTTTTGAGACCACAAAAGCTGTGTAAAAGAAAATGACTCCCCTCCTTGCTGCCCCTCCCTCCCATCAACGTCGTCTGCCCTGCCATTCGTCACAGCGCGATGCATCGCCACGACACATTCTTGACCGGACGAGTCTTGCCTTGTCTGGCACGGCGGCGCGCAACCAATGCGACGAAAGAGCATGCGCACTCAAGCTGCTCTGTTCGTAGTCTGCGCAAGCGAAAACCCACATTCGATACTATATGAGAGCTCAGACGCGGTTCACTAACCTGGCCTGCAATACCTTGCTTGTAAGTACTACAAATATTTTATCTTGAGATACGTTCGGAAATCAATGTGATTTTGGGAGTAAGTGTTGCTCTGACTATATGCGGCTTTATTTTTTCCGCAAAGAAAAGAGAACGAGACAAAGCATGAGGACGACTTCTATGTATCTACTCTCATTGCCAAATGTCTGGCTTGACGTCGTGCGCAGTGCAGATCTGCCCGAATGGTAAGAATTTCATTTTTCGTCTTTGGTGCAATGAATTCAACAAACATTCACTACTTTTTCGAACAGCGGGTTTGAATTCTTCTTACCTTTCATCCAATTTATTCAGGAATACCTTTGTCATGTACAGCCTATGCAGGATAGGAATCGGAGCTGTTTTGTGTTATACTAGAGACCAGTCGGTAAGGAAATGTGTACTAGTTCTGTGCTCTTTATCTGTGGTTAACGCATCTGCAGGAGGAATGAAAAATCCGCAATTTAAGCCAAAGCTTTTGCCAAGTTAACTCCCAATGAACAAAAAAATGCATTACTCTGGACGGTCAGACGGGTGTTTTCTGTGGTTTTCAAGTCAATTTCGAATCTGCAGTACATGCATTCTAAGCGACTAAGATAAACTGTTAGATTTTTATAAAAAACAAAGGTGTTCTGAGTTACTTTGCGTATTTATTTTTAACCCCATCCAAACAAGCAAACTTTGTTCAAAACTGCTGTTTCGACGTCCATATGGAGGAGATGCTCCAACCTATTCATCTTTACCTGAATAAAAATGCGCTCTCAATTTAGAGATACGTACTTATGATAATAAAACAAAATGAAACATTTACTTCCTTTCAATATTATATTACATTGTTTTTTTCACATTGAATATCTTACTGGAGCTGCGAAACGGCGCAATTACCTAAAGATCACTAATTTGGGATAATGCAAATTAAATTTCATTTTGTGCGAAAAATGCGGTGCTAGTTGTTACAAATTATCCAGTAAAATGTGTGTCGAGGGTTTTCATGCCGACTGTGCCTCACAAAATTCAGTGTTATTTAATCATTTCTGTTTTTGTCCTGTGACGGCCATATTTAGGTTCATCATGACATCCTTCCTCTCTTTGCAGGCTCCACGCATTGTGGGCACATCGAGCAAAAGCTGGAGAAGGAATTTGAGTGCAGTGGAAAAGTCCTTTTGCAAGAGAAGTGCAACGATTACTTCAGATATGACTAATCAGTTCACAGGAGGACAGCTCGTTAAGCACTTTATGGATCTCATAGCCATGCTACAGCAGATTGCCGAGCTCTGTTGTCTAACCTGAATCATCGGCACGCAACAAACATTAATATAAATATACCCCACCCCAAGTTCTGCCCAGGGCCCCACCACAAGCCCGGCGCCCCACTCCAGGTCCTGACCCCTGCCCGAGCCCTGCCTATAGGCACACCACCTCAAGTGCCTCACAGCTGCTTTGAATAAAGTTCTTTTTTGATACTTTTGGTTGGCTTTTTTCTTGCTTACCTTCCTGCGGGCTATTGGGTGGAAAAGTACTATGTTTGCGAAAAGTAACCAAGGTGCAAGGTTTGCGTCTTCGTTGTATAGGTCAGCCCTTCCCTAGAGATGAGTGTTGGATTGTGAGGACATCCTAGGGTTCTTACCCTACACATATTTGTCACTCCAAGCAAGATGCCGGCCATGCAGCCTGGATACTTTCGAAGACTAAATCAAAAATGCTGGTCAGTAACCAGCAGTCGGTTTTGCATGTGCCGGTGTTCGAAAGCTGGATACCATTGCGCAAAAACTGGATGCCATGGTTCGAAAGCTGGATACCATTTTTCGAAAGCTGGGTACCAATGTTTGAAAGTTGGATGCCAGTCCAAGACTTTACTGGCCCAGGTTGCAGAAAGCTGGATGTCTGTTCGAAAGCCGGATACCAATGTTCGACGGCTAGATACCAATGTTAGAAGACAGGATGCAAATGTTCGAAACCTGGATGCCGATGTTCGGAAGCTGGATGCCAATCTGAGACCTTTACTGGCCCATGTCGCAGAACGAACGCCAGGCCTACGTTGGCCCCTTCATCGGCTGTACGTTGGCCCTAAATTGGCATGAAAGTAGGGCCAATGTGTCAAAATGGTAGCGCTCAGCGCAAATGCCAGTGTAGGACCGATGTTCGTGCCAATTTTTGCCAATGATAGCCTAACGTTCGACCAACGCTCTTGTGCTGCCTGGGGGTACTGACCCAGCACAGGGGTTAGCAGGTGGTGCTGAACCCGAAGGAGTTTGTGGCTCCTCAGAAGTGCGCGACTTAGGAGGCTCGCATGCTTGGGTATATAGCGCCTCTTTCGGCCGCCCCTCAGTCACACGCACCGGGCAACCACCTGCCAATAAAACCCTCTGCTGCCAGGATGTCGACACCCTGCCTCTCGCAGATGGCATCTCTGCAAGGTGAGTGTGCATTAAGACCAAGAAATGCAGCTTTTAAAACTGTACACTTCCTGCAAGCATATGGAAATCCATCTTCATGATTTGACACAGAAAAACCACACGTTACTGACACACAAGGTATCCCAACAAACAACACAAGGACTGTACAGTAGTGAAATGCAAAAAAAAATAGCTATCATGAGGACACTGCTGTCGACGTCAAAGCGGCCATTGCAGGGAAGTGCATGGCAACGGATTACAATACGACAAATGGAAGTGATTGGTTTGAGGGGCATCTGCTGCTTCTTTATGGAGTTTTGTATGACTAAGACACCCAAACTAATCACATAAACACAGCAACAGAATATTCATCAGCTGTTATACAAAATTACAGTAATATGCAGCAAGAAAATAGCTTGGAAAAACTTGTACATGTTTAAAAGCAGGAATCTCGATATTTCTCAATTAAAAGCTACAGCAATTCAAAATCAGATATACCTGTTGCCATCCTGCACAGCTTAATGCCGACGAATGAGCGTTTTCCCTTTCGCCCCCGCAGGCTGAACAATCAAGGCCACCCCCATCACTGCACTCATCACACTGGCCGCCACCTCCTTGAGATTGCTCCCGCCTAGGCGGAGAAGCTGCTACCTCTGAAATGAAACATTTGCAGTTGCCCAACGGTTATTTCACATAAAAAAAACACATTATAAACCCACTTAACTTGTAGAACGCAATAGCAAAGACAACAGTGTAACTTCCAAAATAATCGTATTATACTTGATACAACACAGCAGCAATTATAGTGGTTTTTTACACCCCATGTGAAAAACACTTCTTACATTTTGACCACCGTAACAGCATCAAGAATTTCAATTTTAAATTGTTTAGCACTCGTAAGGGAATACTCCACGGTGATTCTTGTCTTATGCATCACTACCGAGAAAATATGGAACTAAAATTTGCATCTATAGTTCTTGAAACTGCACTGGTTGGAGTACTGCACTTCAAGTAATGAAAGGAACAAAAAGCAATAGCCAGGCAAAAGGCTGGTCAAAGGTGTCTCCTTAATTGGAAAACAACGAATATTGTAAAAAATTAGCTCCGAAACAGCACTGCCCGTCAATCGTCTCAAACCAATAATTAAAATAATTTGTGTGCCACTTAACTCAGCCAAACTTTGTGAACAAAATATAGACCAAAAATAGACTTAACATTACACTATACTAGCTTCATGAGGCTCAATACTTTGATGGAATGTGCCACAAATTGTAGTAGAGCATAACATAGTCCTGTGATTAAATAAATTAAGACAGCCTTAAAATATCTCTTGAAAGCATTGTGACCAGCACAGATACAGTACTCTTTGTAATTCAAACTTCAAGGTAGCAGAGACTTTCGTCTGAATCATCAGAGTTGCGCCCTCATATCCAAGCAGGTAAAACTTGCCTTAGTACGCCATCAGTATCAGTGATGAAGAAAGAACTTGCTCATGTGGCCAAGCAAGTGCTATATGTCAATGACAGCATATAATTACTTCTGTTAATTATCGCCCTGTTTCCTTTGCACCTTTTACATCACTGAAATTGTGCAATATACCAGGAGATACAGCTGTGCTGTCCGTGTTAATTTCTTTCATTTGTACCATCTTGTGCGCTTCGTTCCAGAGGTCATGAACCCTAGTTGATACTTTTAAACGAATATGCCATGTGAACTACAAGCACTGAACTAGCAGGAAGCTAATGACAAGAGGCCTGACCTACCACCAGCTGCCGTGAAAGCGGCAAAGGGGATTAATTGCATAGTGCCTGCAGTCAGCTTATCGCCAAGGATCTTGATAAGGAGCACCCGTCGGCGCTTGGAAGCTTAGAAGGTGCATTAAATTGGGTCTATTTTGAAGAAACGTTCAATCCGATTTTAGAAGGAACAGAAACAATGCATTCATTTCGAATGTAAAAGAAGAAAAACAATTAAGGCACTCATTTGGAATCAAAAAGAAACAGAAATGTTAATTCTGTAAGGGAGTTAGGACTTTTAACT
Source organism: Amblyomma americanum (assembly GCF_052857255.1). Classification (NCBI taxonomy): domain Eukaryota; kingdom Metazoa; phylum Arthropoda; class Arachnida; order Ixodida; family Ixodidae; genus Amblyomma; species Amblyomma americanum. The sequence goes on along the minus strand of NC_135497.1, from coordinate 492,638,271 downwards.
GTAATACAGGAATTAGACTTACTATAAAGCAATCTATGCAACTGTCATGTTCGGTATAAGTGGGTACGACTGTTTTCGGAATTTTCAGTTGTAATAAAAAAGACCATTAACAATCTCACAGTAACCCTACTATGTGCGGACTTTTCAAAATTCATCAATTCTCACTATATTAGCTGGAAACGTACAAGAACAGCATGATTATGGCTTAGGCATGACAAGCATCTACTTCTGGGGCTCAGATTTTACAATAAATATCTCAACTACATTAAGCATCCAACAGACTACTGTAATAAAACATTGAATGAAAAATTAAATTACCAGGACAGCTGCTACTCTGTCATCTTTGAGAGCAGCTTCTGCAGCATCAGTCTTAAGGCTGGCAGCTGAGGGCACTGTGGCCGGAGGGAGCTCACGGGAGATGGCGACCCAGGTAGCACATGACAACGTGCCAATATTAGAAAGCCACTGGCAAAGCGTGGCCCTAAGTAGGTGCAGCGTTGCCAATGAGGATCTGATATTGGCTGTGCCATCAAAAAATCACGGCTATGATGGGCCATGTTAGCCGGAGTTCTCCCATTCTTTGCCAGAATTGGCTCAGCCATTTTCAAAGCCTGGCTATCATGGACCATGTTAGCCTGAGTTCTCCCGCACTTTGCCAGAATTGGCTAAGCCATTTTCGAAACATGGCTATCATGGGCCATGTTAGCCAGAGTGATCCCACTCTGCCAGAATTGACTAAGCCATTTTCGAAACCTGGCTATATTGGCCTTTGCTTGCCTCCCCTTATAAAGTGTTAAAAGTATACTTGCAGGTTTTGGTGAACATTGCACCATCCATTACACTGGGTAGAAGATTGATTTTATAATTTATTATTTATAATAGTTTATAATTTTCGATTGCGCAGAAACTCGTTTAAGCTCCTGGGCTGCGCTTAGGCGAGCTCAAGAATTTGAAGTTTTATTAATCTTTTTCTTAGCGAACACTAACGCGGCATATGTGTGGAGTTGGATAAACAACTAATTTTTTCCGACTGTGCAGTCGGATACAGAGGCATAGTTACGACGAAAAAACGCAATGAAACCGAATTAAGCTGACAGCAGGTCGCGCCGGCCAGAAGGAGCTCTCGCACAGGAGAAACTCAAGGAGGAGCGTGTCGACGCCGTTGAGGCGCGGCGCGGCGACGTCTGCCGCGAGCTCCGCCGCTGATTGTGTTCTAAGGTGCTTCCCAACAATTTCCATACGCACTCCGAAGCATTCCAAACGCATTCGCTCGCTGTGTGCTGCTGCCATCGCCTTTTCTTCGGTCCGTTCGCTGATTTTGAGTTGTGCAACGACGTGACGACAACTTCGGTGGTGGTCAGTCGAATGTGCATATTCCGCCACAGAGGACCGCTCTGTCGCATAAGGCCCGTTTCACATGCTGCAACTAGAACGAGAACAGTCGGACTAGCCGGTGACCTCGCAGTGCGATTTCCGCAGCGAATTCGGTCAAAGGGACAATCAAGGTTTCTTGATGCTTGCAAAGCCAATCCATGATTAAACGCGACATAAACGCTACAACAAATGTGTTGATGATGTTTTGACGAGTGTATTTATAGATGTGGGACATTATTTCAATGTTTTGATTAGAATAAACAATTTTGCTTCCAACGCGGCAACAGATCCCACGTGGCCGCATGTCGCACGCAGTCTCGGCGCTCCCCATTGTACAGTCGCTGAGCAAACACACAGAAGCTGCGACTGAATACCAACCGGACTGAACTCGATCGCAAGCCGTCTGCGACTAGACCGACGGCACTCCCCACTCGCAGAACGACGGAGTTCCAGTGTCGCAGGCGAAAATCGCATGCATGTGAAACGGGCCTAAGGCCGACGATGGCACCATCCAGACAGACAACTACGGATCTGTAGAATTCTATCGTTAATACTGGGAACTAGAAGCGGCTGCAACTAACCACTAAAATTCCTTTGGAAAGCTTTTCGTATATTTAGTAATTAACGAATATGCGCTGGCATGACCCAGTTGTAATGATTCGTGTAACTATATATGGCATAGCCACGCCGCTAATAAAAAAAATACTTTTTTGAGAAGCGCACAGACAAGAGCTCACGCTGTTGCCTTTGTCCGATTTCTGGGAATAATAATCCGCCTATTTGTATGACCTTTATGTATTTTAAAGCGTTTTGGCACGCTCGGCTTGCGCGAGTATCTGAAAACCAGCGCAAGAGGGCTTCCTTCTAAAAAAAAATCAAATGACTTTCATTTCATGATTTTTTAAATGAGAAAAGCGCTTTTTTGTTTCACTCTAGAGAATTCACTGCCACACTGCGCAGTGGGTGTCTGCTTAATAGATATACTAAATCAAACGTAATAACTTAGTGCAAGTGCAACGTCCAGAAACGAAGCAGTGGCCTCGTAATTTACAATTATATGTTGCGCACGCGCGAAACATTAGGCCGCCGCTTCAACACGCAGTAAGAGATTCCTACGCTTCCCTACGTCGTTCCCTGTGATCACGCCTTCCCCTGTGTTTTTCGATTTGGTTTTTCTTCCTTTTCTGCACATCGTAATGTTTGAAAATGTCGTTTTTTGTGCATTTTATTGTTTTGTTGCGTAACTTGCATTCAGGGCTATAGCTCTTGCAGACGTCTTTACTTATTTGCTCGCAAATTAATTTTTTTTCTTTCTAATATTACCGTTATTGATGAAAGGCATCGGAAATAGTTGCGAGCCACAGTTCAACACGATTTTGTTTCTTTTAGCTTTTTGTGTGAAATTTCCACATCAACAAAACGTTGCAGATTTCTTTGACGACCAGCGAATAAATCTACTGACAAATGGTGTTAGAAGCATGTTAACATAGCTTGTTTGCCACAGGTCCCGTATGTAATACTATGAAAGAGTGCGAATTTGCTTCCATAATATTTAATTTATTGTATTACGTTTTTGTTATTTCATGATATCATTGGAGCCATCCTGAACTAACACACGGCCCCACAGAATGCGCGAGTGTCTGTAGTCGTTTTGGCGAAGTCCATCTCGAGCTCCACATTTTTCGCTTCAAAATTTTCGGTCGCCGGACATGATACTTGTCCAGCGGCTTTGCAAGAATACTTTGACGCTCCACGTTTTCTACACCCTTACCTTCAAAACTGCTTATTACTCATTCTCGGAGAATTCCAAACCTCTTTCACATGTTTCGGCCACCCTCCCCGTTCTCTTTTGAAGTCTCCTATCTCCCCAACTCATCTCCCGGACGTGCCCTTTTCAATGCAGCATGCTACCCCCCCCCCCCCCCCCTCCGAGGCGCTTTTTTTACGCACTTTCTGCTAGCTTTTTCTCCCAGCGCAGGTGCTCGCTGCACCGCTCGTTGCCCCCCCCCCCCCCCCAAGCTTTTCTTTTCTCTACCTTTCAGCTCGAAGCTTTTTTTTGGGACCACAAAAACTGTGTAAAAGAGAATGAGTCCCCTCCATGCTGCCCCTCCGTCCCATCACCGTCGTCTGCCCTGCAATTCGTCACAGCGCGATGCATCGCCACGACACATTATTGACCGGACGAATCTTGCCTTGTCTGGCACGGCGGCGCGCAACCAATGCGACGAAAGAGCATGCGCACTCAAGCTGCTCTGTTCGTAGTCTGCGCAAGCGAAAACCCACATTCGATACTATATGAGAGCTCCGACGCGGTTCACTAACCTGGCCTGCAATACCTTGCTTGTAAGTACTACAAATATTTTATCTTGAGATACGTTCGGAAATCAATGTGATTTTGGGAGTAAGTGTTGCTCTGACTACATGCGGCTTTATTTTTTCCGCAAAGAAAAGAGAACGAGACAAAGCATGAGGACGACTTCTATGTATCTACTCTCATTGCCAAATGTCTGGCTTGACGTCGCGCGCAGTGCAGATCTGCCCGAATAGTAAGAATTTCATTTTTCGTCTTTGGTGCAATGAATTCACCAAACATTCACTACTTTGTCGAACAGCGGGTTTGAATTCTTCTGACCTTTCATCCAATTCATTCAGGAATACGTTTGTCATGTACAGCTTATGCAGGATAGGAATCGGAACTGTTTTGTGTTTCACTACAGACCAGTCGGTAAGGATATGTGTACTACTTCTGCGGTCTTTCTCTGTGGTTAACACACTTGCAGATGCAATGGAAAATCCGCGATTTAAGGCAAAAGCTTTTGCCAAGTTATCTCTCAATGAAAAAAAAAGACATTACTCTGGACTGTCAGACGGGTGTTTTGGGTTGTCTTCAAATCAGTTTCGAATCTGTATTACATGCATTGAAAGCGACTAAGATAAACTGTTAGATTTAACAAAAAAAAAAACAAAGGTGTTCTGAGTTTTTTTTTTGCGTATTTATTTTTAACCCCATCCAAGCAAACAAGCTTTGTTCAAAACTGCTGTTTCGACGTCCACATGGAGGAGATGCTACAACCTGTGCATCTTTACCTGAATAAAAATGCGCTCTCAATTTAGAGATACGTAGTTATTATAATAAAACAAAATAAAACATTTACTTCCTTTCAATATTACATTACTTCGTTTTTTTCACATTGAATGTCTTACTGGAGGTTCGAAACGGCGCAATTACTTAAAGATCACCAATTTGGGACAAGGCAAATTAAATTTCATTTTGTGCGAAAAATGCAGTGCTAGTTGTTACAAATTATCCTGTAAAATGTGTGTCGAGGGTTTTCACGCCGACTGTGCCTCACAAAATTCAGTGTTATTTAATCATTTCTGTTTTTGTCCTGTGACGGCCATATTTCGGTTCATCATGACATCATGCCTCTCTTTGCAGGCTCGACGCATTGTGGGCACATCGAGCAAAAGCTGGAGAAGGAATTTGAGTGCAGTGGAAACGTCCTTTTGCAAGAGAAGTGCAACGATTACTTCAGATATGACTAATCAGTTCACAGGAGGACAGCTTCGTTAAGCACTTTATGGATCTCATAGCCGTGCTACAGCAGATTTCCGAGCTCTTTTGTCTAACCTGAATCATCGGCACGCAACAAACATGAATATAAATGTACCCCACCCCAAGTTCTGCCCAGGGCCCCACCACAAGCCCGGCGCCCCACTCCAGGTCCTGACCCCTGCCCGAGCCCTGCCTATAGGCACACCACCTCAAGTGCCTCACAGCTGCTTTGAATAAAGATCTTTTTTTAAATACTTTTGGTTGGCTCTATTCCTGCTTACCTTACTGCGGGCTGGTAGGTGGAATAGTAGCATGTTTGCGAAAAGTAACCAGGGTGCAAGGTTTGCATCTCCGTTGTATAGGGCAGCCCTTCCCTAAAGACGAGCGTTGGATTGTGAGGACATCCTATGGTTCTTACTGTACACATATTTGACACAACAAGTAAAAAGCCAGCCATGCAGCCTGGGTACTTTCGAAGACTAAATCGAAAATGCTGGTCAGTAACCAGCAGCCGGGATTGCATGTGCCGGTGTTCGAAAGCTACCGTTGCTCAAAAATTGGATGCCATGGTTCGATAGCTGGATACCTTTATTCGAAAGCTGGGTGAATGTGTTTGAAAGTTGGATGCCAGTTCGAGACCTTTACTGGCCCATGTTGCAGAAAGCTGGATGTCATTGTTCGAAAGCCGGATACCAAGGATGGACGGCTGGATGCCAATGTTAAAGGGCTGGATGCAAATGTTCGAAACCTGGATGCCGATGTCCGAAAGCTGGATGCCAATCTGAGACCTTTACTGTCCCATGTCACAGAACGAACGCCAGGCCTACGTTGGCCCCTTGATCGGCCGTACGTTGGCCCTAACTTGGCATGAAAGTAGGGTCAATGTGTCAAAATGGTAGCGCTCAGCGTAAATGCCAGTGTAGGACCGATGTTCGTGCCAATTTTTGCCAATGATAGCCCAACGTACGACCAATGCTGTTGTCCTGCCTGGGGACCGAATCCTGGGCTCTTGCCGAGCTTGCTCCAGCCGGCTCAATCTGCAGTTTTTCCCGCTGCTACTGCCGTATCGCTAGCAGCAGCCGCAGCACCTTGAGCATTGTCGCTGAAACGAGCAAGGTTTTCAGTGAGGGCAGGCTTTCACAGCAGATGTATATATTTACACCTCAAGGACGCAATATGAGCAATGTACTGCACTTACACGCTTGCAAGTCGACCTATTGTTTTCAAATTTGAATATCAGAAGTGCGGGTGTTGGCTTGCAATCGAAAACCAGAGCATGGCACCATAAATAAAGGGGGGACAAACTAGTATCAGGGATGGCGCGGTAATTGAAATTTTATGTTTGCTCTACTGCTCTGCCCAGAATTTTCTGCATGGTTCTTGAGAATGATTTTTCGGTTTCCTTTTTACTTTTGACTGTATGCTCTGCGCTCTTGGGAGTGTTGATAGTTGATGAAAGGGGCACTGTTCCAATTGCAGTGGAACTGCCACTCAGAACAGCAACGCTTGCATGGAGTGCCGTTACCTGATGAAAAACTAAAAACAGCGCGATAACGACAGATGCGATGATGGGCGAGCGCTGTTTTTGGTTCTTCAATGATGCACCAGCTCACTCTGTTGTTGGTTCTTCTGCAGCTGACAAAAAAGCCGATGCCACGCACACAATTTCTCCGTGGCTCTGTTTGATGCATGTAACGTCTCCTAGCCACATATTTTACCAGTTTGTAATGCGGCGCTTAATCAATTGTGCTCAGGGGCAAGTAACGGCGCGTTCACACTTGGACATTCGGCGGCAAGAACGAGCGGAATCCCCTGCGGCGGCAGAGATTCCGCCGAAATGCCCAGCGGTAAGCCTGATCGGTCCAGGACCGAATTCTGCTGCCGGAAAAAAATCCGCCGAATCCCGTCAGCCAGTAGGAAGGAGAGTACGAAGTTTGGCGACAAACATGGCGACGCCCTTCGATGCGGGACGCCTCGCTTCGGACTGAATTCGTCGCTGTTACTGCCTTTCCAGCGCGTTCAATGTCCATAAAAGCGCCAGCGCTCTTTCGCTTCGTCTCATCTCACCCATAAAATAAGTGTTAGTGATAAATGTGTTTTTTTTTAATTTTAGGTGACGATTCTTTCCTTTTTTAAAAAGGCTTGAGACTAACCACCAGAAGGCGCCACTAGTCTAATCTTATGTTTTTAAAAGCGACAATGCTAGAAATGGCGTAAAGCCTGGCAAAATATCTGCATTTAGCGTACGTAAGCGTACATACGGTTATCGTACGTAGAGAGGATGGATTAACCTCTTGCCATATCTGTGTACGCCTTGAGCAGACGACACACAGACGATGAGCGCAGACGCGGTCGCCGGGAAGTGTGAACGATGCAGCTTTTCGGCGGCAGAGGATTTCGCTTGCTCTCTCCGCCGAGTATCCAAGTGTGAATGCCCCATAAGCATTCGGTGCTTCTTCACGAATATGTTCAAGATGGCTGTCATCCTTCAAAGAACAACTGCGCACCTGGCCGCAAGTTTGACATATCAGAACGGGTAATGCAAATTTGGTGGCTGCCTCGAGGAAACATATTTGTGGCTGTCTGTACAACTGCTCTATCCCTTGCAGATCTAAATCTCACAAATGCACCATGCACTGACAATGTCTTAGTTAAAAATAGCTGCTCTGAATACTTTTCCTTCCATGTACCACCAATTTTCTATTCAGCTTGGTTGCCATTTTGATTGCTGTCACATCACGGCAAGGATGGAAACAGACATAAGTGTATTCTTCCATTGTGACACCAGCTGCCAGTGGGAGTGAGAAAGCACAGCAGGCTGGGCACATAAAAAATATATGCACAAAAACTAGAGAAACTATATAGAGTACAGTGATCACTTTGCAGTCTTGAGCCACAATCTGTACTGTTTTGTTTTATTTCTTTTGGTCCTTCGTCTTTAAAAGGTTGTAGCTTTCTAGTGACATAGGCCAAGGGAAACAACAAAAACAGGACCAAAACCACAATCCAAAACAAAAAGAAACAAATTAAAGAAAACAAACTGCTGCTCGCCGGGAAGACACACTGCAACTAATTAGTAGGAATGAGATAGAGCTGTGGAATTGTCAAGTAGCAAATTTTATCACCGCTTGGGTTCAGTACGACTTCTATTGGGAATTACTTGCAGCAGGCATATTTATACAAACAGTGGTCCTTTTCAAAGCGCACGTTTTTAAATATCCACCAGCTAGGTCTCCTTTAAGGCAAAACAGAACTTCTACCAAGGCCTGTTAAGGCTCATACTTCAAAAAAATAGATTCTCGTCCTCTCCTCTCACTGCATTCTCGTCTTTTCCGGCTCTTCATATACAAGTAAAGAAAGCGAAAAGCCTTACGATCGCTAGTCGCTTCCTCCATATCCTCAAGGTTGCTTGCAGTGGAGGCCGAACTAGCCGGAAAGCCTGCAGTGAAATCTGCACCGGCTGGTGTTGTGGCCGCCTCCATTGAGTGGCTAACCAGGGCTGCAGTTGGACACATACATGAAGCATTAGTGTTGATGCAGGAAGAACGGAAAAATTACTCAGTACAACACAGGTAATGCTACACAGATAACGCCAAAATGCTACTTCAGCACATTTGCTGAAAAGACACTGATATATATACACCGTAACTGCCTCGTACAGAATTAGCATTAAGCATTTATGAGCTCCCATTCATTAAGACCATGCTTGTACAGGGTGTCATCTCATTCTACCAGATTTAAGAATTTAAACTGGTCCTTTATTCTGGCAGACCCTCAATAACACAAAAAGCCTTAACGAAGCTGTATGCTGCACCAGCTGGAATCATGCTGCAAATTTTAAAGCACAAGAACGACTTGAATGAGAGATCCGGAGAGTTGAGTTGTATGCTACAGGTGGGATTAGCCTTGCTTATTCTGCTGGCAATTGCTCCACCGTAGCCTCACTTATATGTTAATAGCGAACTAAAACCTATGGGATCTTCCCCGCTATGCATACAGTCACTTATAATAGTACATATTCCCCTCCCGCAGTCATCATCTATGTACGCACTCACTCACAGTATCAAATAGTCACCTCCAGAAGGCACCATCTACGCACACATTCAATCACAGTAGACCATAGACCGGAACAGGATTATGGTCTACTATAGTCATACAACTTCTATAGTCGTAGTCTATTGTCGTAGAACCGGAGAGGACAAGCGCTACTCATAGCAGTTTATTCAGACATTTCTGATAGCAGCCCACCAGCGCAGCTGTAGTCAGCATCGACTTGCATAAGGCAATCGCCAAAGGCGGAACAAGAAAATTATAACTCACCAGCATCCGATCAAAGGATGGTGCCACGTGTGTACAATGTATGATGACACCAAAACACGTACTATATAGCTACCATATTTTACTTGCACGTGGACAATAATTTCTGAAGGACGGTCACAGAACTTTCGCTCACGCACTTATCACCCAAGCCATAAAAATAGATGCTTCCGGTACCTCCCTCTCCAGTTCATTTTTTTGCCTCATCCCACGATTACAATCCTGTGCAGTTCAGGAAAGCATTCAAGGCAGTTACCACAATGAAGTTTTGATCCGCTGTCTGTTCCAAAAGAGTATTCTGGAAAACTTCAATTTTGTTTTCACTTTGGCCCTTGTATTTCCTTTAAAATGTCCTTGCAGTGGACACAACACAGCTGTAAGTCAAGCCCAAATAAATAAAAGTACCCAAGGAGTCTGCTTATGTGAGACTGCTGCGGACGGGTGCTACACCAATCCGCCTGCTCTGCCGGAAGCACACACTTCACTTCTTTCCTTCTGGTGCGTCGGTGATCACGGCATGCGCCTTTCTCTAAGGCTTCTCCTCCTCTCTGTGCTCATTTTGAAAAGAAGTATGCTACAAGTGCCTTTCAGTCGGTTGTGTGGAAGCTTGCTGCTCTGTTATCGGCGGAGTAATACGTAGTCATACGTGCAGTGATGTTCTGGAACGCGTCGAAACCAAACACTTGCAACAATGCATGACAGCAAAGCATAGATAACACAAAAAATTGTATATATATGGTTTTGCAGGACTGCAAAATTGGGGAGTGGGGCAGACATGGGACCTTTGAGAAAAGGGAACCGTGATTACTGACGCATCACAAGGAAAGAAGCGAAATATGCCCTTTCACCCAAAGAGCCTGAATGATAAAAAATGTAGGAGTAGCGATTATACTGCCATTTTTGCATGCCTCACGTGACCTGCAACCACATCTTGACGGCGCGGTCATTGTTTAGCTGCTTAAACTAAAGCCAAAACAGCACAAGAAAATGAATTGTAAATTATATAGCAGCCAAAGGAAAATACCACACGGTAATCTGTGTAACAATGTCTTACACAATATTTTAAAGATGAAAACACTACCCAAAAGGAAGGTATCTATATTCTTAGTACACCGGCCAGTTTTGCTCATGTACACTTTGCCATAGTTGAGTGGCATCCTATAGGCTACACCAGCGCAGCGAGAACGTACATATTTTGGTGCTTCTTCTGGTAGCTAGTACGATAATATGGCTTTTCCTCGTCTTCATAACTGTAACAGCTTACGTGGCACAGAAAACACTAGCCGTATGCCATACTGAGAGGAAATTATCCTCAGCTTATGAGACTCTGCAGTTAGGGCTTAACCTCATACTTTTCGAGATCAAAATATGAGGTTCCAAGAACAAAAGGTATTACGTTACGCCCTACAGCACAAAGCTTGCATAACCTGAAGAAAATTGCCTCTAAATATGGCATACAGCTGGGATTTTTGTACGCCATGTACGCTGTCGCAGCTATGCAAGACTTGTAAAGGAAAGGCCGCATCGCCATACTGACTGCCGGAAGAAGCATCAAAACGTGTATGTTCCTTGCTGCCACTGGTGTCATCTATCGAATACCACACAGCTGTGGCAGTGTACATCAGCCAAATTGGCTGGTGTATTAACGACCTCGCCTCAGCGAGCGCCCACGTCCTTTGGAACAGGCAGTGGATTGAATCTGCCACTTCATTGTGGGGAATGCCATGGATGCTTCCCTGAAGTGCACAGGACTGTAATCGTGGGATATGGCATAAAAAAAACTGAAAGGAAGATACCGAAAGTGTCTCTTAGTCATAACTTACGAGGCTTAATGTCCCAAAGCACCTTTGCTGGAGCAACTCAGTAGAGAGCTCCGATAGTTTCAGCCACCTGGTGTTCTTTAACGTGCACAGACATTGCACAGTACACGGGCGAGCATCTAGCATTGCACCTCTACTGAAGTGAGACCACTGCAGTCGGGATTGAGCCGGCACCTTTCGCGTTAGCAGCCAAGCACCTTAACCACAAAGCCATTGCAGCAATTTGAGTGTCAAGTGTGTGAGCGAAAGCTGTGTGACCATGCTTGAAAAAGAGGTGCTGTTCATGGGCAAGTCGCATATGGTTAATATAGTACATGCTTTGGTGCCAGCAAGCATTGTACACACGAAGCACCATCCTTTCATTACATTCTGATTAATTACAATTATTAAATTCTCCCCTGCCTTTGTCAGTTACATTGTGCAAGTCAGTGCTGACTAGGACTTCACAGGTGGGCTGTTAATGAAAAATGTTTCTGAATAAACCCAGTTGTGAGCAGCGTTTGTCCCATCTAGTCCTCTTGTCCCTGTCTTCTGTGCACTTTAAAATTTTCGGTACAAAAACTACATTCTACCTTCCATCATTTGCTTAAAAACAGTGAAATGCTAAACTTCATGACTTAATTTTTACAGTACCTCACTACAATTGCTTTTCTCGGCAAACCTATCGTTGCACTGTTCTTTTAAGTGCCTTTTAAAATTACCAGCCCCGCCAATGTAGACACTGTCACATTCGGAACACGGTATGCTGTAAACAACGCCAGGGTACATTTTTCTCGGAAAGAACGTCTGACATCAACCAGCGCATGCTTCAGTCTTCTGAGGGTACAGCGCATGCCTACACAGGTGTCACTTGTTATTTTAAAGGCACCCGAAAGAACATTGTAACAACGATAAAAGCCAAGAAGTGATCTCTAAAGCTACCGCCTAACACTCTGTATCAACTGGCCGTGACATCGTCTAAAGATAGGGCACACGTGTTGACAACTGAAAGAATATGTTCCGTTGCCTTCACCTCAAAATTGTTCTTCAGCCCTTGAAAATACCTTCTCCCTCTTAAAAAGTTTTCATTACTCGTATGGACACTGCGGTAAAGGGGTTTTTGCTATGCAGGAATGCAGACTTAATGCAGTTTTGCGACCGGGTCTTAATTGAGCTCAAATTCATGAGTCACCCATATGCATTTTTTGCGATCAATAAGAAGCAGGCACGGCTAGAGGGTGGGTGTCCCCCCTTTCTCCAATGTGATATTACCATAAATTCACTAAGCCATAACTGAAACAATGCAAATCTAATTACTAAACACAGATAAAGGCTTACGGGGTGGTGATATCAGCCGGGGTGGTGGCGATGGCAGCTGGGGTGGTGGCGATGGCAGCCTCAGCGGCGATGGCAGCCGCACTTCAGGCCATACCGGACCTTCATTGCCTAAAACAAAAAAATGCGTGCATAGTTTGAATATGCAGTACTTTTACTAATGTTTAAAAATTTAGAATTTTGCAATTACCAGAAATTGCAGAGCTTTCTACTGCAGAGCTGAACTCGTATTTCCTTGCTTTTTTCTCTGCATTCTTGTATGATCCTCCAAAATATTAGAGCTCAAACACCCAACTCAAGTGCAGTCCACACTAAAATTGCTGCTTCACATGAAAATAAGGGAAACTTTTAATGCATCAATTCCTGGATATTACTTTTAATGCAATAATTCCTGGCTATTACAAGCACATAAAAACTTTACTGTAGGCATCTGGGGTTCAACATCTTGAAGCAGCCTGTGGGCTATGAAAGGCAATGTAGGTAAGGGATGCAGATTATCATGTGACCTTGGTGGCCAAGCACACAGCCTCTGTGGTAGCATGAGTGGCCTTTGCTGCATATGTGGTTTATTTACTGCTAGGCTATAAGATGGTGGACAATGATGCACGACAGTTTTCCACTAGAATTTGTACGCACAAGGTGCCACAGCTGGCACAGGGCAGGGTCAACTGGAGGGACATGGGAAAGGCCTTTGTTCTGCAGTCAATGCAATTAGACTGATAATGACAACTACATATGTAAAGAAATTTTCTGCATAGATACCGATCAGTGGCACAAATATTTCTTGTTTTTATATCTGGGCAGTGTGCCGATAACATGGGTATGTGAACAAAAACCTGAACTGCGGCAGAGTTTGATCGTAGTATACAAAGTGTCATGCATTCTAAATAATGATGCCTTTTGTGTGATCAGCACGATTACTGCAAGTTTTTTCTGATTGACAATGATATGCTATTTTGCAATTAGTTCATGCTCAGTATACATCCTTCTGTGATGCCTCTATCACTGGCCTGTTAATTGCATGCAGCAGTAGAGGTCCGGGTTGCTACAAGGTAAAATGCACATGTTAAAGGAGTCTGAAGAAACAACCTATTAATAGAACCATTCCCCGTGCATGTGCCACAGAGGCAAGAGACAGCTTAAGTAGGTGGAGGATATAAACTTGGCTACACATATACGCCCCACAGCAAGCTCTATCTTTGTTGCACCAGAGCCTGTAGGCCTTCAAAGTGTACCTCCAAAGTCATAGTACATGTCAGCATAGTCATGCCCATTTCTTCAATTGTATTGTCACATGTGTCCAAAGGTGAAGGGAGCAAGCATGATATATGATTAACCTGACAGATTGAAAGCAGGTGCCAAGGGCCAAGACAACGCTAAAGTGGTGCCCTTCCTGGAATAGGCCTCCGCCATATTTCCAAAATAACGAGGTGGTACTGCAGTGGCTAGCAGCCTCACAGCAGGCAAAAGGACAGGAAGCCAAACAGTGGTGAGGTTTTGATTACGTATTTTGGAACCTTAAGGTGCAATTTAAGTTTATTTGCATCACAAGAGCGACAGGTGCTTCGAGCTTAGTAATTTCACATGAAGTACAGGTTCGTCCACCTCCAGTGTGAACACTGCTCCGGGCAACCGGTGCTCTGCGCAGTCCCTCTCGAGAGCCTGGGTAACTAGCGTGCAGATGCAGCGAAAACCATAGGCGTGGCTTTCGCCGCGTCCTCTCCTGCAGCGCGCCAGCACCGCTATATTGAGCTCGCCTTGCAGTGAAGACCACTTTCGCATTCAGCGCAGAACGCCCAGGGGCTTACTGTTTTAAACACATCAACTTAGAAGCCCAGCACCTGAGCGTGTTTGAGATCTGCATCCCAGGTAGCAAAGGCTTTTCGTTATTGTTTTTTTCTTGCAATTACCACATAATAAAAGGCAGATGCAGAGAAAAACTGTCCAAGTGTGAGTTCAAGCGGTTTACTTGGAGGCTAGCGCCACCACTTAGCTTTAATATTTTATAATTTCAAGCACTTCTTGCCCAGCAGCCAGAATAAGCCAGTTACTCACGAGTGCTTTCATCCGCTCAAAGCGCTGCTCGGCAATGTTAGTGCTTAATATATGGTGCGCTGCCATGGAGGGAGATTAATACAAAGCCAGTATGAAAACCAACACTGCACCGTAAAAATGGTAAAAAAAGTGAATAAAAAACATGGGCATTGTTAAGTGGAAGCCCACAGGACCGATGGGACCCCCCCCTCCCGCACCTGTTACCAGGAGCGGTCATGCCCGGGGGGGGATCGAGGAATGTACGTCGAGGCGTGACGCCCGCGCTTAGGGTGAGCTGCGGCAATAATCCTTTCTTTCCCGACGCGTGGCAATCGGTGGATCGAATGCGCATGCAGCGAGCTGCGCATTCCACTGGGCTCGGACCGGCGAGCCCTGGGCTCCGCACAATTGCACATATGGCGCCACTGCACTGCGGTTGGTTAAAATTGGGCAGGAGCTAGACTACTCAAGCTCCGCCCAATTATCGAAGGGGTTAAAACCCGTGGGAAACAACGTCTTGGACGAGCGCGCCGAGTCTCAAGCTCGGCCGTTTTTAACAGCCTTTTTTATCAGCCTTTTTTTAAACTGCCCCTTTTTAAACTGCCGTTTGCTCAACTGCCTTTTTATGTCAGTGCCGTCTTTAATCAATAAGTTTTGTCGTAAGAAGTTGGAATTGCTGCCCCAACCGGCAACGTGTCGCCGGACGAAGACCTGAAGTGCTCTTCGTACTGCTAACCGCCGTTCCCATGAGTAGGAGGGCAGGAAAGATTAACTGGTGCCGTGACCAGGATCGTCTGAGCGGCTTCCTGCAGAGCGGTTGGAGGCAGTACCTTCCGTAAGGTTGACGGGCACAACATCTTGGTGAGAAGCCCCGGGGACCAAGGTCCAAGTGAGGCGATACCCTTGTGCGAGGCCTCGGAGTCAAGGCTCCACGTCAGCTCTGACAGCGAGAGAGGCGGGCCGACGGAGCGAAGCGCGGCGACTTCGGCAGCATCTGTGGCTGGCGACTTCATCGGCCTGAGGACGTGACGGGCACCGCAGTGAGCACCGGTGGGACTCCCACCCCTTCCGCCGCCAGCTGAACGTGGACAGCGGAAAGACAGACACCGACCCAGCGCTGCACGAACAAGAAGTCTGCAGAACACTGGAACAAATCAGGGAGCCGCCTGTGCTAGGTAGATGGATCAGACATCGCGGGCCAAGGAACGTACGGGACGGTTGCCCAACCTGAGTGTGTGTGTGTGAGTGCTTTGGACTGACATCTCAAGTGCATTAATGATGGACTCCTTGTGTGATGAGTGTTTCGACTGTTATTTGCTCGCAAAGAGAAAAATATGTAAATCTGAGTGTAGATGCATGCAACAAGATATCCTTGTGAACATACTCTTTTCGCTATTGCCATAAGTAGGATGTGAAGTGCCCCTCCTTGGTTTTTGTTTTTTTGTGCTGGTACTTGTGCTTTCGCGCGTTTTGTATGTTGTTGAAGGCCGGATCCTTTGTGCTATTGTGGGCTTCGGTATGTTATGTGTACAGCAAGTGTCCCCCCAACATTCTTGGTGGGGAGGTATTAAGTGGAAGCCCACAGGGCCGATGGGACCCCCCCCCCCCCCTCCCGCACCTGTTACCAGGAGCGGTCATGCCCGGGGAGGGGGGGAATCGAGGAATGTACGTCGAGGCGTGACGCCCGCGCTTAGGGTGAGCTGCGGCACTAATCCTTTCTGTCCCGACGCGTGGCAATCGGTGGATCGAATGCGCATGCAGCGAGCTGAGCATTCCACTGGGCTCGGACCGGCGAGCCCTGGGCTCCGCCCACTTGCACATACGGTGCCACTGCACTGCGGTTGGTTAAAATTGGGCAGGAGCTAGACTACTCAAGCTCCGCCCAATTATCGAAGGGGTTAAAACCCGTGGGAAACAACGTCTTGGACGAGCGCGCCGTCTCAAGCTCGGCCGTTTTTAACAGCCTTTTTTATCGGTCTTTTTTTTAAACTGCCCTTTTTTAAACTGCCTTTTGCTCACCTGCCTTTTTATGTCAGTGCCGTCTTTAATCAATACGTTTTGTCGTAAGAAGTTGGAATTGCTGCCCCAACCGGCAACGCGTCGCCGGACGAAGACCTGAAGTGCTCTTCGTACTGCTAACCGCCGTTCCCATCAGTAGGAAGGCAGGAAAGATTAACTGGCAAGTTTTGCTCATCTGCGGCAAAACAGTGGCCGCATATGAGTAGCAACCAAGGCCAGCTTTGAGACCATTGAAAATCATTTCCACAAGAATGCTCCGCTGTGTGAATTCATCAGGCATTATTTTATCAAAATTGTGAAGCTCCCTAGCAGCCTAGTCCATTGTGCGTTAAGCTAAATAAGCAAATAAAAAATTTCGCCGAACCTGCACCTCTATTGCGAGCCAATAGATTTAGCACTGGCATTGTACTGGGGCGCGGCACTTTGAGCAGATGAAAGCACCCATGAATCGGCATATTCTGGCCGCTCGGCACGAAGTGCTTCAAATTATAAAATATCGCAGCTAAGTGGCGGATGGCTCCAAGTAAACTGTTTTAAATCACACTTGGATGAAGTTTTTCTTTGTATCAGCCTTTCATTATGTGTTGATCGCAAGAAGAAATTATAAGCAAAAGCTTTTTTCACCGTGGATGCAGCTCTCAATCACGCACAGGTGCTGGGTTTCTAAGCTGCTGCATCAGAAACAGTAATTCCCCGGGTGCTCTGCGCTCAATGCGAAAGTGATCTTCGCTGCAAGGCGAGATTAATCCAGCAGTGCTGGCATGCTGTAGCAGACGACGCGGCGAAAGCCACGCCTATGTTTCTCACTGCACCTGCGTACTAGTTACCCAGGCACGCGAGAGGCGCTACGCAGAGCGCCGGCTTCCCGAAGCAGTGTTCAAACTTCAATTGGACAACCCTGTACACGAATGGGCTTGCAATGACCGCGTACACATATTGTACGAAACACTATGGCACCTTGTATACATATTGTATATGTGGTTGGTGGCAAGCAGAAAGCATGTAGGTGCAACTTAATTCTATGCCGGCCATTGTAATGAAATTTTACGTCCGTGGTACTCCGAATAGCTGGCGTAATCCTAACTCTAGCACATTACTTGGGTGAATCGCCAGAACCATCTCAACCGAGGAGGACTGCACTTTCTGTCTGCTGACATCTGCAATGCAATGGGTTGCCAGTTAGCACTACACTCCATCCGTGTAATCCTCATTGTCTTGCAAATTGTTTCGCTCATCAGTTCATTAGCTTAACCCCTTAACAAATCGATTGCCAAGCACTGCAGATGTTGGAAAAATACAATGACTCCGATCGAAAAGTACCACTACATTACAAACTACAGCTTGTGCGCTCAATTATAGTAGGATACAACATAAAAAAACGGCAGTTTGTAACGGTGGGCCATAATGCGCAGAATCCTGTATTTCTCCCCTGGCCAGTCAGAACAGTAAGCGAAATCAGCTTCCTAATGTGCAACTATACTGAATTATGAAACCAGTCAGGCACCAAAATTCTAAAATACAGGCCTTATAAATTTTTCCTGCGATTAGCTTCTAGCTTGCGTTAAAAGAACTTTTAACAACGGACTACTTTGTAGTGGAGGCATTCTGTGCAGTGGCCCTGAATATGGGCAGTGTTTCACTGCGGTACCGTTGATGCCAAGAGGCACTGCTTATACAGGGTGGCCAGTTTTTCTAGCACAATAGCCTCACCATCCTTAAACAAATCTGCAGTTACCGCGTCCTCCGCAGCTGCTTTCCCCTTTTCCATAGCTTCTAAAGCTTTCTTAACCTCGGTCTTCGTTAGTGGCAGAACGTTTGATTGCTATCTCTACTGCCAATCTCATTGTCCTCAATACTCTAAATAATGTATAGGTTAGTATATAACTCCTCTGCTACTTTGACCTACTTGTCCATTATAGTAATGACATTGCCCCCTTAACTGTCCCTAAGCGCGTATATATCTGATCTTTGCCTATGCCTAATCTTGTTGTCACAGCTTCCAGGCTGCCACAGTTCATTAGAGAATGCTCGATTTTCTCCATATTATACTTCCTTATGTCGTATACTTTACGCCTGTTGATCAGCTTTGATAGTTTTGCCAGTTCTATATTGTCTGTTGGGTTGGAGGCTTTCACACTTTCTCATGTCTTAATCAAATCTTTCATCTGCTTGGATAGTTTACTTATAAAGAACTTCTTCCCTGCACTCCTTTCTTGAACTACTTCTTCCCTGCACTCGATAATATCTCTGAAATTATTGTTCACTGCGTCTACACTGAGGTTGTCTTCTTCGGTTAAAGCTGAATATGTATTCTGTAGCGAGATCCTGAACTCTTCTACCTCCCCTCTCGCCGCTAATTTGTTGATGGACTTCTTTACTAGTTTTTCCGTTCCCTCTTCAAGTCCAGACTAATTTGAGACCTTACCAATCTGTGGTCACTGCATCACACCTTTCTGATTACTTCCCCATGCTGCACAATGCCAGGGTTAGAACACAGTTTGAAGTCAATTTCATTTTTAGTCTCCATGTTAGGGCTTTTCCATGTCCACTTTCGGTTCTTCCGTTTTCTGAAGAAAGTATTAGTGATTCTCAAGTTATTGCGTTCAGCGAACTCATACCTACCTTCTGCTATTCCTAGTGCCAATGCCACATTCATCTACTGCCTGGTCTCCAGCCTGCTTTTTGCCAACATTGACACTGAAGTCTCCCATTAGTACAGAATACTGTGTCTTTACGTTCCCCATTGCCAATTCTACATTTCGCAGAAGGTTTCCACTGCCTGGTCATTATGACTATATGCAGGCGATTAGGCCTGTGGTAAGACAGCTAGCTGTTCCCATGTGGGCTCTGCAAGAAACAGGCAAGCGTTGACAAGGCTGACATATTCATTTGGTCTACTTATATTAGGGCATGAGGCAGGCACTTGTGTGTGTTGAAAGCTCCAGCAACACACACTGGTGACACACCAAGCTACCTACGCTTCCCTCGGTACTGTCATGCCCACTTATAACAAATATGACAGTCACTGCGATCGCATTCATTTTATCCAGGGTTCGTATTCCATGTATTCCATGTACATTCCATGTATTCCATGTACATCGGTGTTAATTTTTTGTAAGACTTATGTACATCGGCTTCTTTACACTGAAAAGTGGCAATACTTTCCACCAACAATCTGCTTAAGGAATATGATATTACTAATTACAAATTTAGCAATTAGAGCAACTAGCGCTGGGATTGGTCTCCAATTTTTGGCCATGTTATAATGATGCAGCTACGATGCTGGTGCAATGCATGTGCGTACAGAACATATGAATTGCACTGCCTACTGTGTGCACACTCCCCCCCACCCCACTGCCCCTTCACCGCACAAGTTGGAGAGCTGACTGGGCAGGCGATGTACTTGCTGGGCCAGCAAGTTACACCACGTGATCAGCAATCAGTCCCAAGAGCACTTTTAATGATTGATCACCAATCACGTGCAGTAATTTTGGTTTCAAAGCTTCCCCTGTCTTGTGCGCCCAATGCTTTTGCTTACTTAAGACGAACAGGTACATGCACATGCATCGACTGACACCACAGCTTGTTGGTGCGCACTTGGTCTACAGCTTTAAAGGAGTATAGACACCCAGTTTTTGGTTGAGTGTTTTCTTTCAAATGATGCGGTAGACATCAGTGTATACACAGATCACTGCGTGATATTCGCCTACGACCGCTAAATAATATATAAAGCTGACTCCCGATATTTTGAAGCCGCTTAATTGGAATTTCCAGTTAATTAGAAGTGAAGCATATTTTGGTCCCGTCAGTTTAGCATATAACAATACAAATTAAATCACCCGATAATTGAACATTATTATATAGAGTGGGTTTTCTGATAACTGCACTGTCATGGTGCAGCAAATGTTGTAATGCAGAGAGACATCCTCCTGTTTGTATTATTTCTCTGTGCTGCTGGCAGCAGAAAAATTTCATAATGATATCAGTAGCTCTTCTATCTCATTACTTTCAAGCAATTCGTGGAACAGCAGTGCAAATATATATTGTCATAGCAAAAGTGATGTAAGAAAGTACCAGTGGAGCCTTCAAATGACAAAGCAAACCATCTGATTCGTACACCTATCTTTCATCGACTAGTTCACAGTGCCGCTGTAATTTGGAGTCAATTTCATGCAAATTAGCAAAACATTGTAGTAGATAAGCTTGTTAGGATGAAATCCGTTTGCAACAGAGGCCGACGACTGCCATAAAAAAGGAACGGCTAAAACAAAGACATTTTGGGGTTCCCTTCGTTACAGCAAGGTTCAATTGAATATTTTAAACATCAGCAAATATTCGCCAATTATAAGGCTCTGATTTCCACCTTCAAGAGTGCACACTGCCGCTCTTGAAGGCCTTCGCAATCACCACCCAGTTCCGTGCTGCTTCACTGTCTCAATACATTATACATGGCCCGCACGTCGCATTCAGTGCCATCGGTTGCAATGCGGCCATGCTGTTCTGAACCACTGCCAGACTGCCTCTAGCTTACCGCCGCCTCTGTTTTCTCACACAGAGTTGATTCCCGTCCATCCGCAGCTTCACTATGGTTTTGTGCATCATCCTCAGTGGCTCCAATCATAGCGACAGGTACAGGCACAAGAAGAAGCAGACTAACATGAACTTAGCACAAGAACTCTAAGATCCCAGAGCACAAACAGATGCAGGTTGTGGCTAGCTCGGACTAAGCAAGACAATTTTGACCCCAAGCGCCTCAATATACATGAGTGAAGAGTGCACTTTGTCACAGATAAGAGGTTTGGGTCGTGAACTTAATGTCTGCAAAACCATGGTGAGCAAGTACTACACCCTGAAGGAGTGAATGTTTTTGTTTCGAGTGAGGCCATCTGACTTATTTGACAACCCAGAACCAGACTGGACCCTCTGTCACTGCATATACCTTGGCTACAGCACTAGGCAAATTGGTTCAGATCACCACAGCCAGAGCCAGCAACAACGGCAGAGAGGACCGCGTGCTGAGGCCAAGCTTTAGGTATCGTAGACTCGTTGCAGACAGGATCCTCGACAAGCAGCTCATGAAATAGTTCTGTACCTCCAATGATTTGAGGTTTGCATTCTTTATAATGCCACAAAGCTGGAAGAGTGAACTGGATAGTTCACGATCCCTGTGGGTCACTTCAGACCACATCGACATCTATCATCGCATCGTAACCCGGCCACACTGTGTATGCATCCATATTGTCGCACATTTCCACCTTTTCTGTGCAGCGCACGTGCACTGATCCAGCAAGTTCAAAGTAATAGCCTGCATTGAATAGCCGATTCCCCTGTGGAGGCAGCATCACGAATGAAAGGATAAGGAAATAATCCAAAACGTCTAAGGAGCAGTCAGGCCTCGCAGGGCGGACGGGCTGGGATCGAATGGTTTGGCAGCACGGCCGCCAGCGCTTGATAGGGGTAGAAGTGACGTCACTAGCAAGCCATGTATTGACTCAAATGCTGCTGCAGCTAACTGTGCAGCAACTAGTGTTCATCTCCTGAGTCATAGACAATTGGTTCGAAAGTCATTGAAATGCCCATGTGATAGAGGTATCTTTTCAATCACGAGCGATAAACTTGGCCAAGAACAAAGCACAGTCAGTCCTAAATGTTTTCAAACCTGTAGAGTCCAGGGACCTGGAAACTGGATATCACCATAATACAAGGCACTGCAGTGTTTGAGATCACATGCGAATTTGAACTGGCAATCGCTTTTGATGCAGATGAAGCAATTACATCAGCTCACAAATGCATGTGTGCATCATTCATTAGCCTCCCTGTTTTGAAAAGATTAGTCACTTGACAGGCTAGCAAAAGGCGCCCGTGTGCTGTGAAGTGTTGGCGCAAGTCAAAGACGGTTATACAAATCCGGGGCCCTCCAATACAGCGCCCGTAACAGCCCATGCGTCGCTTCGGAATGCTAGACACCACAATTCACAATTGCACACATTGCGTTATCCCGGAAATAAAACCTTTTACGGCATGTTGTGACGACCGCGACTGGGCAGCGGAACCACTTGCACCCTGGGGCGGATGGGCCCGCCTCCTCTCGAGCGCGGCGGATTAACTCCGCCGCTCACTTTTTCGGCCAGTGGCAATACTGCCAATCATGTGACAGCCACCCGACAGGGATGACAGTCAAGTTGTAATCCTTCATCGGGAACTTCACTACCGCAAACGGTTTTGGTGGCATGCTGCAAGGAATAAAGTGATGCAAGCAAAGATTAGTGCGTAAACATTGATTTTTCACAAGCTCGCTCGCCCTATTCTCATGTTCTTCTCGCAAGAAGGTCTCGCGACACATCTCAGAAGCAATACAACGCAGCGTTAAGAAAATAAGTGCATGAAAAAGGCATACAATTGAAGGTGCACATGTCGTCGGTCCGAACCCATGAGGCAAGCTAGCCTCCCACACGACTATAAGATAGTACAATTACAGAACAGGGCAACAAATGACGCCTCTCCCCTAATTGCTACTCATGACAGTAGGCTCATGAGGAAATAAAACAAAACTATTAACAAAAAAGTATAAATACTTACGTAAGTGGCGGGCTTGACGATCACGGTGAAAACGCAGCGCCGACCGGACAAAGAACGAGATGGCATCCGTCGGAGCGGTCGGACGGGTAGCAAGGGTTGCCAGATAGCTCCAAGCATAGGTAGCCAGCTGGCCTCCGTAGTAGCCCTAATGTCGCCAAAAAGCTTTGTTTTTGCATGGTAACTCCTTAGCCATATTAAACTATTTTTGGCAAGTATATCTACATAATACTATTAGAAGTAGCGTAAAGCTTGCCTGCAAGCGAATTCATGATTAAACATATTAGGTGTTCATCTTAAACGTCGTGTTTTATTTTTTTCTCAAAGCAAAGCATTAACGGGAAAATAACAACACGCAAAAACACCGCACAATAAACTCACTGAGTAATAATATGCATTCAGCAATGCAGTATAGATACAGCTCACGACAATTTCACTGAACACAATAAAATAAATACTCTACAATAAATTTCAAGGCAAACTCTAGTACAGGTTGCGGCTAGCACAAGATATAGCACTATATACGGAAGTAGTCTAGAGAGGGATCTCAGGCATCGTGACCTGATTCGAAGGGGAACAGTTTGGCCCATACATGGTCAGTGACCTTCAAATTCATCAGAGGCATGCCTGACCATGGAGACGAACTTTCGTCGTCGTACCCTAGAATATATGTGTTCCCATTGATGTCTGAGCTGGCATTCTCTTTGTTGTCACAACTGTCATCAAACGCAGCCGCCGAACAAATGTTCAGCCAGTTCCTTCCTGCGAAATAGAATGTAGATCTATAACTAGACTTTGCAAGCGCTCCTCCATGTACGTGAAATTTCGTATGGCCGGGAATGGAGGCTGCTAGAAGGATTTTAAACCGGCCAAAAATTTTTGTCCAGTCTAAGCCCTAAGTCTTAGCTGAACATTTGTTTGACGGCTGCGTTTGATGACGGCAGTGACAAAAAAAGAGAGTGCCAGCTCAGACATCAATGGGAACATATCCGTCTGGTCAGACATCAATGGGGAAGTCCGTCTGGTCAGGCATCATATACTGATGATTTTGAAACTCACTGACCATGTCCACGTTACGATAGACGTTTCTGAACCCATACGTACGGCTCATCAACTCGACATGTGACCTTCAACTTCATCAGCGGGAACGTCTATCGGCTTTCCAACATTTTTTTGCATTTATCACGCAGAACCGGGTATTGTCTGACACATCGTCGACTTTCGTTAGAACACGCGATTGTCAGATTCGATTGCATAAATTGAGTTTGTTGTTACGAAATCACCGAATGGACGATGGACAAAACCGATGGTGTTCGGGACGGCACCGGTCACTCAGAAGCTTTAGGTTCGCAGTAATGCCTCTTAAAATCACTTTTAATGCAGGAAAAAAAAGAAGAAACGCTGCGGCACCTATGCAGCAGGAAACGTTTGTCAGAGATATGCTGATCAGGGGAAGATATTTCGGGGCTGTCGAGAAAAAACCATACCACATGTCCTGAAATACAACATTTGTGCTGCTCCCATTCGGTGTTGTCGTTCTGCGTAGCTGCACGCAACTCATTAGCGTGTTCGCAAAAGAACTGGCGTAGTTACCGTACGGTACAGCTAAAGCTCGCCGGACAGGGGCCGGTGTCTTCCACCGAAGCCCTTGTTCATTCGCTCAAATTAATTTCACCGATTACAAATGCAACAAAAAGGCAAATTTTGATCATCGGTGTTTATTTCCATAATATGTATTCTTTCTGCGTAGCAGGGTTCTCTACTTTTCAATGCGCCGATCAAAGCGGCCTTCAATTATAGCCCACTTATTCACAATTAATCGCAAGACAGGTGCTATTCTGAGCCAACTTGACGCACACAAGTAAGCCGTTAGGTGTATGTGGGAAGATAAGATGTCCAGCACGGCCGCCATCACTTCGGACTATATTGCGAATAATCAGAGGCGTCACATGAGGCCGGCGTACGTTTCTCCGTACTCATGCTGCCGTTTTAGAGTACCTGTGCTTCATTTGAAAGCCTGGCGTAAAGAATTCTATTACATTATATGAAAAGCAGTCAATGTGGGGGTAGCCCACGCACTTTAGATTCACGCATTTTGTGCCTTGATTTTTGTGTAAAGGCTGTTGGGCTGATGCCCCGTCTGTCCCGAAGCCCACACAATATTTCACGACAAGTTTTCTACCAGCTATCAGCACTTCAATAGAGAAAATAGCCTCTCCACATCGATCACTGGCACCAAGCCGAGAAAGGCTGTGAACAAATCACAAAAAATATAAATAACGGACATTGACTACATTTGCTCCGGCAATCCTACTGTAGAGTGTAGCTATCACTGGAGTGGATGGATGAGCGAGTTAAGGAGGCTATGAGCTGAACAGTTATGAGCGAGCGGTTTTAAATATGGAGGTACAGCAAGCGTATTTTAGACGCATTCTTTGAGACTTTATACTAATGGTGTCTTCGACTGGTCGCTTTAGATCGCTCTAGAGCGCTCTGAGAGACGACCGCACATTCGGCTGGTCGAAACCGGGTGCTCTGACTACATTCGGTTGGTTCTTTCTGAGCGCTCGCCTCCAGCTCTGAGCGCTCTGACGCGCTCCGAGAAAAAAGTCAGAGCGGCTCCGAGATGTGTTTGCGCGGCGTCCCCTACTTGTAGGCAGAAGCAAGTGTTGGCTTTTTGTGTAGTCACGCATTTGTAGCGTCCTTGCTGAGTTGTGTTTTGCGTGGGCCGCGCTGTGTGAAACAAAAAATGACCAAGAGGAGCCGGTTAACTACGCTTGGAATGCCGTCTGTGTTGCTGTCACATCTAGCACATGACAACAGCGATTCCAGCAGCAGCTCAGACGAGGACGACAGTGCTATCTACAAGGCGATGTTTAAAGAAATCTTCAGCGTGCCACAGTGTGTGCCGAAAGTTGCTGAATATGTCTGCACAGTGGTGCAACACTACTCCGGAGAAGAGGTAAGTGTTTATGCGCGAGTATGGTCTGATGAGTAATGATCTTTTACAGTTCCGCAGGAATTTCCGCCTGAGACGCCAGGCATGCTATGACCTCATTGCGAAGCTCGAGGAGTCTGAATGCTTCCCGTCGAATAGACACCACGGCGGTTCTCCGGCAAAGACGCCAGAGGAACACATTCTTTTCTTTGTCTGGTGAGGTTCGTTTCAAGCGCCAAGAAAATGAGAAACGATAGGTTGGATGCGAATAATGCGCGTGATAGATGAAAAATTTTTCTGAGCTGTGGGGCTGTTTGTGGATGCAAAACAAGATATGCAATCCCGTACTCATGTTTGCTATAGTTTCTTCCAGTTGAATATGTACTTAATTATAATTTAGTAATAATAGAGTTTATTTCCATCAAAGTGATGGCTGCTGAGTAAAAACTGCCCGAAGGAACGGCAGCTTGACCAAAGCTCACAGCTCCCTCAGCATGTTTCCACTTCTTTTTTTTTTCTACAGCACGCGTTCTAAAATTGAGCCTTGTTTACTTCTATAAAATCATTGTATTGTATGCGCTTGAAAAGAGTGCCGAGGAAAAAGAAATTGATGATACCTCTTATTAGATCGCAGCATGTTTTTATTTGGCACACAAGGACATGCCTTGAACAACTTTTTAAAAACTGGATAAAAGTAGCAAGGCTTGCTCAGAATAGGTCTACTCAATTATCACGATTTCTATTCATCATGCAAGAGTGTTTGATAGTGACTGCTGGTTTGGTAAATTATACTTACTGTATTTATTTAACGGGTATGCTGCCAACAAGGCATCGATGCGAGAGTGTTCTGTCCTGTTCAACAAAGCAGAGTCCACCCAGCTAGTGGTCATAAATAGGGTCCTGGATTTTCTGTGCCAGATCGCTCCGAATGTGATTTACTTTTCATCGGATACGGACAGGTTGGTCGAAGATTTCCGGAAAGTGAGTGTTTAAATCCCTCTTAGCCTACTGTTAAACTTTGAATAACTGACTTCACCAATGCCATGTTCATGATACTTGGGCTTAATGCAGTGTAATCAATGCATATGTTTAAATGTTGCAGCATTTCATGCATTAAATTTTCTAGCTTTTGACTTAAGCATGCTGAAGAATGCTCCTGTCTTACATGTAAAACTGAGGCAAATAGAAAATGCTCAGAAGCAAAAAGAAGTTGCCGATTGGTTTTTCCTAAGCTTGCACACTGCTGTCATGTAACTTAATTCCTCCATTTTCCGCAAAGTTATACCACCATGCTTGAGCAGTTTTATTGACCAATCACGGAGAAGGTCCTGGCTTTCCCATTGTAACTGTGGCTGTCTCGTCTTTTCCAGCCTGCAGGTTTTCCAAATGTCAATTGATGTATTGATGGAACCTACATACATACATGCATACATGCATACATGCATACATGCATACATGCATGCATACATGCATACATGCATACATACATACATACATACATACATACATACATACATACATACATACATACATACATACATACATACATACATACATACATACATACATACATACATACATACATACATACATACATACATACATACATACATACTGTTAGGGACGAGGGGTCCTTGAGTGAGCTGACTCTTTCAGCGCAGAAAGGTCCCTTCTTCGAATGACGTTGTCGGACTTGGTTATGAAGGAAACTGTACAGGGGGTTTTATTTTACATAATTTACAAGATTTTGGAACCTATTGGAGGGTGATGGGGGAAGGTCGGAGGATCTGAGAAGATCTGAGGATGATAGAGGATTCTTTCCCACGGCACTCGTCGTCCGGTTTAAAAAGGGTCCGGTCCCTAGGATTCTCCAGGTTCGAGGCGGTCTTCGCCAGGTTGAGCGTGGCCTAACTTGCGTTGTCGTACACACACACACACACACACCACTTCACATGGGGACACGCCCCCGTCACATGCCTCGCCGGAGAAAGAGGGTGCCGCTGGACAATCGCCCCCACCAGAGAGAGCGTGTCTTCGCGTCTGAACGACAGTTCTCACGTTCCAGCCGGACACGTCTTCCGGGAAGTCCGAAGGGCGAGACGCCGGCGAGCAGGCATAGTGAAGGGGTGCTCCGGGCCGCACGATCTTCCGCGAACAATGTTGTTTTCAAACGGCAGTGGAATCCTCCGTCTCGAATCCAATAAACCTCGCGAGGACCGGCCGTGGGAACCAAAATGCCTATCGCCGTGCAGTGACCCCGGTTGCAGGTGTCCTGGCCGAATACGCAGCTGAATCAGATCACCGGCTGTCGCCAGAAACCTTACAGCTCCTCCGCGGCCCGAAAAATCTCGAATGTCCAGCGTCGACGACCGCTGAGCAGGAAGAGATGAGATGGCGTCCGTGTTGGTCCCCTGGATTGCAATATCATCGCCCCCAAGGCAGAACCCAAAGCACCACCAACAAAGGAAAGCGCAGGTGGGACGTTCCAAACAGCAAAGCACTGCCCCACCCGCAAGCGTCGGACTTCGCCAAAGAATCACCAGGCTTCTTCTATTGACAACAATACACTTTTTAAAAAAATTGTGTTCAAATTTGGGTTAATGTTGTGCCGACTGAGCGCGAAACATCTCCTTTTGAAACTGCCACAGCCGGATTACTCGGAACAAAGTAAAAAAAAAACACTCACACAGGAGGAGATTCCTCTTAGTTCTCCCGCTTACATCAGTCTGCTCAAGCCATCAGTATTTCCGTGCAGTTTCTCCTTCTTATAACGCACCGAGAAATTTGTACTGTTGGATAGCCAGACTCCATCTGAGCAAGCGACCATTTATGGAGGACATCTGTCGCAGCCACGTTAAAGGACAATGGTCAGTCTCAAATACAAACTTTGCTCAGTACAGGTAACACGACAACTTCTGCGCGGCCCAAACTAAACACGCGCAATCTTTTTCGGAAGCGCTGTACGCTTCCTCTCTACTGGTCAGTTTGCGGCTGATGTACAGAACTGGGTGTTCTTCATGGTCGTAGCCAAATTGGCTTAAGACAGCACCCAGCCCTCTATCACTGGCATCACACTGGACTATGAACTCTTTCCCATAGTCAGGGGTCCTGAGCAAGGGTCGGGACACGAGTGCTTCCTTCAGGCTTTTGAAGGCGTTTTCTTTTTGGTTATCCCAACTTACGTCAGTAGGTGCTCCCTTTCGCAAGGCGTCAGTTAAGGGACTAGCCCGCTGTGAGTAGTTAGGAATATATCGCTGGTAGTACCCAACTAAACCCAAAATTGAGCGAATGGCCGTTTTCGTCCGTGGTTGCGGAAATGCTGCGATCGGGGCAATCTTTAACTCGGATGGGCTCCTAGTTCCCTGGCCTACAACGTGGCCCAAGTACGTCACCTATGTGCAACCAAATCTACACTTTTCCGCCTTCAGTGTCAGTCCAGCCTGTCGTAAACTGGAAAACACGGTCTTTAGGTGTTCTAGATGTTCTTGCCAGGTCTCCGAAAAAATTGCCACATCGTCTAAACAAGGGAGTGCAAAGCACTGCATGTCCTTCAGTACGATGTCCATGAGTTTCGAGAAGCTGTAGGGGGCATTCTTCAACCCAAAACAAAGCATTAAGGGTCGAAAGGTGCCCGCTGGGGAGATGAAAGCGGCATACCTGCTCGCGCTTTCTGAGAGGGGAACTTGCCAATATCCCCGTACGAGAGCGAGGGTGGAAATGAATTTCGCGCCGCTCACCCTTTCTATCCTTTCCTCTATGTTGGGAATCGGGTATAGCTGATCCCTGGTAATTGCATTAAGCTTTCTATAATCCACGCAGGGACAAGGATCTTTCCCTGGGGCCTCAACAAGAATTAGCGGTGAGGTATAGTCACTTTCCGCTGGCTCTACAACCCCTAACTCCAACATGCACTGAATTTCCGCGTCCATTATTTCTTTTTGCCGCAGTGATACCCTGTAGGGTTTCGACCGTACCGGCTCATCAGAGGCGAGCTCGATTTCGTGTGTCAGGAGGTGTGTCTTTCCCGGGCGACTGCTAAATAGGTCAGAGAATTCGCTCAACAACTGCTTTAGCGTGTCGACCTGTGTCCCGCTTAAGAAATCTGCATTCACGGAGTGAGTCAGAATGTTTTCCACGTTGTCACTAGCGTCCGCACCTCCCTTCCAACCCTGACTCTCGCTGTCCAGCTCTTCTGGTTCATTTAGCGTCAGATTGACGATCCCGCTGCGTTCCACCAACGGCTTCATCAGATTGCAATGATAGATTCTCACCTGCTTTCCCCTGCCTGGAACCCTTAGCGCGTAATTCGTCTCCGAAAGTTTTTGCAACACTTCTACTGGACCATCCCAGTGAAATTCCAGCTTGTTTTTTCTCGATGGCCGAAGGATCATCACGCGATCGCCTGCTGTGAAACCTCGAAGGCGAGCGTTTCTGTCATAATAGGCCTTGGCGGCTTCCTGGGCAGCTTTCATACTTCGATTTACTAATTCCCTCGTGTTGACTTAGTTGAGATGCGAGCTGACGAGTTTTCGACCTTGTCAAAGCTTGTATCACCCCACTTCCGAGCTTCTGGCCTCTCTCGCGTAGCAATTGGTCTGATCGATTCGAGAAGAGGTAAGGATATTGAAGTGGCACGGCCTTCGAAACTGCGGCCTCAGTGATTAGCTCTCCAAATGGTCCCAAATTATCACTCTAGCTATGGGAAGGCATACACTGTGTTCTTCTAATGCCTGTTTTATCCACGAGACTTCTCCCGTAAAATCGTCCACTGACACGTAAGACGGGTGGACAACGTCCATCGTCGCGGCGCTATCACGAAGCACCCTGCACGGTTTCCCGTTAACGTGCAGCTCGTGCAGGTATGGCTTAAGGAGCTCTAGATTCTCGTCGTTATCCTCGACGCACGAGAACACCAAACGTTGCTTTGTACACTTGGCTGCAAAGTGCCCGACACCATTGCAGTTGTAGCAACGAAATGGCCTACTAGCCTCAAACTCTTTTTTCGCGGCTTTGTCTGCTCCCTGTCTCTTCGCCTGTTCACGCTTTTCTGGCGCCACCTTCGTTGCCTCTGATTGCTCCGAACTTCTAGCACTTCGCGTCTTTCTGCTAGGCCCTTTATCTCGCATCGCGTTTCGAGCGTGTGACGCACCCTCTTCAGTGCTCAACCTTCTGCGCGAAACGTACTCCTCTGCTACCTCAGCGGCCCTTTCAACTGTGTCGACTTTTTCCCTGTCTTGAACCCACAGTTTCACCACTTGGGGAATGCTTCGGTAAAATTGCTCAAGGCAAAAACACTCAATGATTTTGTCTCGGCTTTCGTAAACCTCGGCTCCTTTTAGCCACTCCAGCAGATTCGTCTTTAGTCCATACGCGAAATCCGGATAGCCCTCGCTATCGTTTTTATTGCGTTCCTGAAGCGCTGTCGGAAAGCTTCGGCTGACAGCCGGTACCTTTTTAGCAGGCTGGCTTTGACTTTTTCGTAGTCAGCTGCGTCTTGTGGGCTAAGTCTCGCTATGACCTCAGCTACTTCACATGGCAAGAGTGTCAGAAGCCGTTGCGGCCATGTACTGCGAGCAAAGTTCTCCCTTTCACAAGTTCTCTCAAAGTTTCCCAGGTACAATCCTATGTCCCTTCCACTTTCATAGGGCTGCATGAATCTGTTCATTCTATATGATTGTACATCGCTTGCTCTTTCAGGAGACCGCTTTCAAGCTGCAATCGCTTTAGATTTCTTTCTTCTTTTTCAGCTTCCCACTTTTGCCGTTCTTTCTCTTTTTCTCATTCCGCTTCCCTTTTTTTTTTCTTCCTGTACCAAATTCCACGTATCTACCAGCTGTTCGTCATCTACGTGCTTTTGAATTGCCTTGCATATTTCAAGTTTTGTAATTTTTCCCTGTACTTCTATTGACAGTTCCTCGCATAACAACAGCAAGTCCGACTTTGACAATTTCATAAGGTCCATGACAATGCTTTCTCCGCTTTGGCAATGCTATCTTCAAAATGTCGTGAGATTACCTTTTCTCAATTGATATACACTTCCCAGTGATTCTAGATTATTCTCTCAAAATCTGAAGCCCGGCGAATCCTATAGCAAAATGCCGAAACGCTTACCGGTTGAGAAATCACGATGTCGCACGGTCCATCCCAGCTGCTGCCAACCAGTTGTTAGGGACGAGGGGTCCTTGAGTGAGCTGACTCTTTCAGCGCCGCAGGTCCCTTCTGCGAATGACGTTGTCGGACTTGGTTATGAAGGAAACTGTACAGGGGGTTTTATTTTACATTATTTACAAGATTTTGGAACCCATTGGAGGGTTATGGGGGAAGGTCGGAGGATCTGAGAAGATCTGAGGATGATCGAGGATTCTTTCCCACGGCACTCGTCGTCCGGTTTAAAAAGGGTCCGGTCCCTAGGATTCCCCAGGTTCGAGGCGGTCTTCGCCAGGTTGAGCGTGGCCTAACTTGCGTTGTCGTACACACACACACACACACACCACTTCACATAGGGACACGCGCCCGTCACATGCCTCGCCGGAGAAAGAGGGTGCCGCTGGACAATCGCCCCCACCAGAGAGAGCGTGTCTTCGCGTCTGAACGACAGTTCTCACGTTCCAGCCGGACACGTCTTCCGGGAAGTCCGAAGGGTGAGACGCCGGCGAGCAGGCATAGTTGAATGGGTGCTCCGGGCCGCACGATCTTCCGCGAACAATGTTGTTTTCAAACGGCAGTGGAATCCTCCGTCTCGAATCCAATAAACCTCGCGAGGACCGGCCGTGGGAACCAAAATGCCTATCGCCGTGCAGTGACCCCGGTTGCAGGTGTCCTGGCCGAATACGCAGCTGAATCAGACCACCGGCTGTCGCCAGAAACCTTACAATACATACATACATACATACATACATACATACATACATACATACATACATACATACATACATACATACATACATACATACATACATACATACATACATACATACATACATACATACATACATACATACATACATACATACATACATACATACATACATACATGCATACATACATACATACATACATACATACATACATACATACATACATACATACATACATAACAAAGTTCGTCGTAGCATGCTGTGTGCTCCATAACATATGCTTGGATGGAGGTGACTTTGACGTCAATGATATGCTGACAGATGACGAAAGAAAAGAAAGAAGAATTGATGCTGCCCGTCACAACAGGCTCAGCCTAGCAGAGTTAAGGGCAAGTCGACAGCCTGTGTCCGAAAGGGAAGGCGCTCTTCGCCGATTGGGCGAATTGAAGAGAAATTCCTTGGCCGATAACCTATAAGCTGCATTCACAGAGATCAAGTTTTTGTTGTAAAAATATTTATTTCACATAAAATGTTTTTCTTCTTGTCAAACTTGCTTCATCATGAACTCACCACGCATGCAACTTGTACATATTATTGTATAAATAGTTTTTGTGTATACTACGTCTTCTCCTTATCCTCCCTTCCTGTCCCCTAACCTCTTTCATTTCATTTCTCCATTCGGCCTGCTATCCTTTACTTCCGCTGCTCCAGCTCGGGTGATTCATATATTGATGGCAGATGCCGGAGCTAGCTGAAATATTTTCCTTCCTTTTTATTATTATTTTAATAAACCATTTTCTACTACTACTTGTCAAAGCGTTTTACAAGTGACATGCTTCGATTGAATCAAAAATGAGATCAGTAATTCAGCGAGGTGATTTAGGCATATCTGATAAATTGTTTATATAGAGAGTAAATAATATTGGTCCAAGTATAGACCCCTGCAGGACACTACTGAATAATTTTAGCCTTCGTGATGCGTCGTTGTTTAGACGAACATACTGGTACCTGTTTGTAAGATGATTGCGCATGATAGTTAGTGTTACTCCACGTATACCATATCAGTTCTGTTTAGCCAAGAGTAGCGCATGATTAACCGAATCAAAAGCTTTACACAGATTGTTGAAGAGCCCTATTGTGAATAATCTGTTCACAATTAAATATACATATAATATTGAGTAGTTCATGTTTTACATTTACTAGCGCCTCTTAAATAGACTTATTTTTTTAAATTCCATATTGTGGTGTATCTATAACATTATACTTGTCACAAAACGTATCAATCGTCTGCTAATAATAGTCCGAAAAAGTTTAGACAGAACCGGAAGCACGAAAATGGCAACGAGGAAATCAGCCCTTAAGATGCGCAGGCGAAGCTCACCGGCTACCATCGGACCTGCTGCGAGCATCTAAAGCCTGGCGGCGCTCCTTGCAACAGGATCTTGCCACTGCGCAAATAAGGCTTGTCTTACCTCGCTCTCCCAAACTCTCTGCCTGTAGTTATCTCTGCAGCTCTTCTTGAACTTTTTATTGTTTCGTACATAAGTATATGCATGTACGACTCGTACTTCTTTTTTCTGTCTACACAGGTATTTCCTGTGTATTAATTTCACCATGCCCTGTCTCTTGTCTTATCTGTGAAAGTTAGCAATCCCTCAGTCGTGTGCGCTTCACTGTCTTGCCTTTTGGAAATCGCGTTGTTACTTTTAGCTCGGTTAGTGAAAGTGCTTTGCTGCAACTTGATTCGGAGCAGAGTTCTTTTGTTCTTCAGTCTGCCGTGTACGCCCCGTGCCTTCTGTCACCGGCTAATGAGGCGTGTCGCCTGTCGCCGGTCCGCAGTCAGAAACAGCAGTCGGGGGGGGGGGGGCGTAGTTGGTTGCTCCAACCCCTCCAAACTAAAGCAGTGTGCAGCGCTGGGACCGTCGGTCTTATTGATTAGGGCAGTTTCTATTCTAAAGGCAGCCGGGAGAATTTCCTAGCAAAAAATTCTCACGGCACTTGCTTTTTATTGGCTCTTTAGGCCGTTATGAGGAAAAGATTTCTGCGCTTCACACGGCCGCGATCTTCCCGGTACAGTTCATTTTAGCCATGATGAGGGAAGTACCGGACTGACACTGCAATTACCAGCAATCGCAACAGCACTGGCGTACTTCTTTCGTTAGTTCTTGTGGCCATTCTTGACTACTAGAACTTCGGAGTGCTAAGCAAGTTCCACGCAGCTGGACACAGCGGTAATCGGACATAGTTAAGATTAGTTTGCGTGTAGTGCCACCCAGTAACACCAGCACATACAGTCGTTTCCCGTTGATATTTTTACTTATTTATTTATTTATTTGCACATACTGCAGGTTAATGTTTTGGCCCAAGCAGGAGCGGCTTACAAATGCAAGCATAAAACCAAGAGAACACATACAACGCAAGGAAGAACACCTGGGAAGCAACACACATGTGGGGGAAAAAAATTGTTAGGGACTAAATGGCAACAACAGATCTCGTGTATGATAGGAACGTGAACTGCGTGACAAATAGCTCTTCTGTAAGGGAGACAT
Source organism: Amblyomma americanum (assembly GCF_052857255.1). Taxonomy (NCBI): domain Eukaryota; kingdom Metazoa; phylum Arthropoda; class Arachnida; order Ixodida; family Ixodidae; genus Amblyomma; species Amblyomma americanum. The sequence goes on along the minus strand of NC_135497.1, from coordinate 492,602,917 downwards.
GATATATTAAACATGAAAAATATGGACCTTTACCTCTTTCATAAAATCATTGGTTCCAAAAATGTTACGTGGTGAAGAATTCTATTCTGTGATTGTGCGAGGGAAAAAACTGTCTTTAAATGTGTTAGTGCGAGCAAAAATTGGGGCTAAAGAGTGTTCATGTTTATGCCTCGTTGTCATTGTATTAGGATGTTTAACAGATACTGGTATGGTTAACTTCATGTTTTCAGAAAGACTGTTATAAACAAATGTAAGGCGGCTAACCTTCCTCCGGGATGCTAACGTACGTGTATTATTGTGCTTCACTAAATTAGAAGGGGAATCTGACCTTTTATATTTTCCAACATTAAATCTAACTTCTTTTACTTGAACCCTTTCAAGCTGCATAATATCTTTACAATGGGGTATAATATGGACGACTCGAATAAGGGGCAGTTTTTTGGGGTCCAAACTGTTTCATGTGTCCTCACATCGTTAATATGCGCACTCGTTGTTCGAGCAAATGATGGAGCGAAAATGCACAGAGCCTATTGGGGTCCATGTAATTTTGTCTTGTTAATATCGACAGCGTTGAGAACGAATCTCGCCTTACGAACTAGGTGTTTTCATCCTTGCATTTTGGGTGCTGGACAGCAGAAAATGCAGTGAATAATTGCAAATGCAAGTATGGTGGCTTTGTTTTGTGGTCCCATGTTTCTAATTCCGTGGTGCCCGGTCCATGGACCTAACCATATGTCATATTCCATGAATGGTTTCTAAGAGATAAGGAGGCTCTCTTCGCAGTTCGTGTTACGTGGAAAGCATGTTCAGCAGCTCTCCGCCGACTTAGCCAAGATATGTTCTAGGGGTTTGCGGATGTGAACAGTCGTAATAGCAGATGCGTGCGTCATCACGCCATGAGACGCCACCATGTGTCTCGCGATGCCCTCTAGGCGCTTCAAACTGCTTCACATTATTAAGGCAATACCGTTAAGGGTCCCATTCAGCGTCAACCCCGGCGTTCGCGTGCTAAGAAAAGTAGGTAGCCACCTGCGACATAGGTAACGTGACCTTGTGATGTCGTCAGAACGTTCATACGAGATTTCGAGCGAAGAGTGCACTGTGGTAGGTGGCCGTAAAATTGATGATTGTTTGCGAAAGGACGCTCTGGAAGAGCAACCTGAGTATCACAAACCTCACCGGTGGCTGTGTTTGAAACACTCACCTGCCGGGGCAGTGCGGCATCGCTTTACCGCTGCGTCACTGCGCCAGTAAGGTATGAGGACTTCCCACAATCTATGAATGTAAAGAATGGCCATTTACGCATATATGGATTCGTAGGTTGAAACCCAGGTGACAGAGGAGTACTTGCTCGAGAGCAATGTCTTATGCTATCGCATTTTACTCTGAAAGGGGCTCTGAAACACCTTCCGGAGAAAGCACATCAACTCGCTCTGTCACTGCATTGTATTGTCACGAACACTTGACCCAAACAATACACTTCTACACGCAGAAGAGAACCCATAATGAAGAGGGAAAGTTGGCGAGCCCTTTACGGCGACTTTTTCATGCTCGCACCGTCCTCCGTCTCACGCTCCTACCTATACCAGTTCAGAGATGGCTATTGGTTAGGTTCTTTCAGACATCAGATAGCGTAACTAACTTATCTTAACTAATACTCTGGCAAATTTTAGGTTCCAGCTTTCTGTAGTAGACTGGACACCGATATACGATTGCAAGTGCATTAATGATACTTAGAGACTGCTTATTTCAATTTTCGCCGAATAACATGCTTCTTATTTTCCACGAAAAGGATAAAGAAGAACAAAAGGAGAAGTTAGCCATGGCTTACAAGCGAATGCCTTCAAATGAGGCGCAAAAAGCGAACATGTACGCCAAATTTATAAACTCAAGCAAAAGACGGGTTGTTGTTAAATCTAAAAATTTAGAAATGATGTCATGAGTTTTCTACGGAAAGTACCGTCGCCGTTCTCCGTCGCTCATATCACGCCTACTCATTGCATTTTTCCACGACTCGACCCGAACTTTGAAGTCCAGTGCATATTTGGTCGTTCTAGCTTTCTTCAACGCTCACCGCTCTTAGCTATTCTTCACTGAAACAAACTTACAGAAAGCATTGCGTCAATTAAAAGCCACGATGAATTTGCTTGCAAACTGAAGTCTTTTTTTATATGTGAAACGTCTGCCGCATTGCTTTTTTTAATATTTTTTGTTTATCATTGCTTCTATTCATACCTTGCAATCTCCCCCCCCCCCTCCATGTAATGCCTCGCCCTAATGCCTTTCGGGTATATGAATAAATAAATATTATGTTAGCTAGTGTTCACACTGCTCGTGCTGATTAATTGTGTTGCGAAGAGAAGTTACGATTAAATCTAGGGAAGGAAAAAGGCCTAATCGCTGGTGTTTTCGTAACTTTCAAATGCCTCTGAATGCTTAAATCACGAAACACTTGCAGCGAAACTAGAGCATTGTGGTTTTCGGGGCGTTCACACCAATAAGTCTCCTGGGTATTTACCGCTTAAGCAGACAAAAGTCATTCGTAATAAATGCGCAGTTTTTTTACACGTGAATCTTTGAACACCCGGTGTTTCTCAGGGTAGTGTTTTAGGACAGTTTGTATCCAATTTATACATTATTATAATTTTAAACATCAGAGATTGAGCTTCCTTCATCATCTATGCAGACGATACGGGCATTTTCATGCGGTCTGAGAGCCCTTATTAGCTCTACGTTGCAGCTGTCGGCATTGTTAAGAAACTGCACAAATGAAGCAAAGCAAGCTCACCATTAATTAACATGAAAAGGACTAAAACTCTTATTTTTAATGTGACCCTAAAACACATAAGTTTTATATTTGATCTCTACATTGGTCTACGGGGAAGACTGCACTTGTGCCAGGGACTAAGGCGCTAGTTGTCATATTTAGAGAACATCTCGGATGGAGCACACATGTGAAACATATTCTTGCTAATTTAACGAAAGTAGTTGGTGTACTGTGCAGCTGCAGGCATATCTTACCAACAAGATTTAGACTTTAGGTACTTTTGGTTTATGATTTATGGGGGTTTAACGTCCCAAAGCTACTCAGGCTATGAGAGACGCACTTTTGGTACGTATAACTGTCTGTTTTCTTCCCAAATACATTAATGGTGATTAGTTAAGAGTACAACATCAAAGGCAAATACCAATCGAATACACTTTGAAAAATCTCCGCACCAAGTTGCGGGAGTTTCTTGGAATGGACCATAAAGTGCATTTTTTTTTATTGTTCAAGATGTTACCTTTCATTAAATTATGTAGCCACCGGTTGATAACACGACGTAAGACACGCCTGAAATTAAATAAGAAAACAATTTGATCCCTGTTTAATCTAAAACGACCTCCAGTCGTGCAATACTGTTCGCAACCAGGGCTCGTCACTGGTTTCATTTCTTAGGACGAGGCATGAATATAACAGCGTTGAAAATCGTATAAATTGGCTTCTGAAGCAGTTCATCTTAAAATGTATCAATGTAGATATTACGAAAACAGTCGAAATACAAGAGTATCTCCTCTCTTCTGAATAAATGTTTGTAGCCGATCACAGCTAAGTGTTAAACCTGCTTGTCCTTTCTGGAAGTTCCTTTTTGTGTGCCTCTCTGCTTACCTTGTTATTAATATGGCCAACTATTTCAGTGTTTGAGTTCATGGTGCTTTTTTGTTACACTGTATGAACAAATCCTGTAAAAGCCCGAGGCCCCTTTCGAGCTCTCTCCTGACAAGCTTGTCGTCCCTGTGCCCTGCGCGTCTTTGTATGGTTTGCAGAATAAAATATTAGATTTGAAGAAGGAAGACCCCTAAAGAAAACATCATAAAATACTAATGCTGTAAAAAAATAAATTTCTCTGTCTGCTGCCTACCACAGTCCGTTTATAGGCTATAAAAATCAAGTAAATGTTTTTTTTTCTCCTTACATATGCAAACAGCCTATAGTCTTTGAGGAGAATTAAAAAATAGTTATTGAAGTCTTTAGGCCTAGAATAGGCGGGAATGAAGAGTTCCTAACAATTTGTGTTGTCGCATGCGCACTGCTGGTGTGCGCTCACAGACAGCTTATGTTCTGGTCGCTGAGAACATATCATCACAATCCGAATCCAGGCACAAAGTAACAAAGGGGGCTGGTGCCCAGCTTCGCCAGTCGCAAGCCAGAGAAGAGTCAGATGTTTACAAACAACAACGAACTTTATAGAGCAAGGAGATGATACGAAACACTCATATAGCAGTCCCAAGAGCACATGAAGAGTGGTCTGAAAAACAATGAAACCCAGTAACAGAGGCTGCAGTAAAAGAGATATCTTGCAACAAAAGTGCACTAACAATTCAGAGAGGTAGCAATATAATCACAATTTGTTTGCTAGGCACTGCGTCAGTCCCACGACGGGAGAGTCATGGTCGTCCCGAAAACTGGCGCACGGTCCCTCGCTGGTCTGTAGTGAGTGGCGTCGTGCCGAGAGTCTACTTGCAAGTTAAAACTATACGGCACGGGCTTACCGACGGCGCTAAACGTCCTCCATTTATAGGTCGCACCGCGTCTGTTTATCACTTCGCGCCAAGTCAGGCGCGCACATACACCTATCGTCTACAGCACATCCAACCGCACCCTCACCCTTACGACAGCGGCGCATGTTGCCATAGGTCAGGTGACAAGGAATGCTCGAGAACCTTCAAGTCCCTTCCGCTCTAGTCGGTCGCCGCCGCTACTGGACAAAGTGGAGAGGGCATCACCCGACACGCTCAAGCTTAGCGCTCTCCGCCCGTTATCGGGGAATGTTTCTCCAAGCTGCTGGAAGCGTCTACGGCGTAGTGTATACTCCTATTCACTTGCGTCTATAGACATTCAATAGATTAGGAATAGAAAAGACTCAAAAACGTTCAATCGCCTTGCATCAATTGAAAGCCTGAAGACTATGAAGAACAACTCTGAAAACTCGAAATCGTCTTTCGTCCACAGATAGCCTATAAAATATCCATTGAGAAACGTCTAAGAGACTCCTAATCAACTTTGTAGACAATATATAGGCTCTGAAAGACAAGCCTGATGGATTCCTAAATACTTTTGTTTATGGACAGTCTGTACAATATGGAAACACAAAAGGGAATATCTGTAGGAAGACAACAGAGTCTTAAAATATGCAGAACGCCCATAATTAATTTTGTAAAGGAAGCCTGCAGCAGACCGCTAAAGGGACAATCAGGGTCGCGTCGCCCAACGCAACACATATACATGGCAGCCGTCCCACATAAATTCGTGCAGTAAAACCGAACGAAAGAACGACAGGGGCAGCAAGCACCAACGCTGAGCGCCATCGGTCTACAAAAATGCACGCGATACATACAAAAAGATTTATTTTCAATTTTTTTCGTACAAATTTGAAATAACGCCGCTACAAAAGACCTTTTGGTATTTCACAGTATATTCGTATGCAGATCTCATGTGATTACGATGCATTAAGAGAACAGTCATTTAGATGCAATAACGACCTATTTTTCTGTCAGGAAATGTTGGGGGCGCAACTGTTTGTGTTCAGTCCGTTTTTCATTTCTGTCCTCTCGTAGGCGCTTTCCGGTGCCTTCTTTTTCGGTCAGTGCTAAATTATAATTGACTTGCTGTCATTTTCAGGAGACATAACGTGCGGTTACTTCGTACTTTTATAACAATTTGGCGCAGTGGTCCATACGTCTATACTGCTCTAATCGAAATTATTCGCGGTCACAACTTCTTTATGAATCACCATTAGCTTTCACTCGAGTTCAAAGTCGCGCAGTTATCACCTTCAGAATTTTTTATGCAATTTAGGTTAGGAGGAGGTTTGGTGTTTCGATCTTCTCACGAGACGTAACAGAATCAGGCAGCCGATTGGTCGAGAAGAACATTGTTCGCGAGAGCAAAAAAAAAAACCCTAGACTGCTGCTGTCAATATTGAAGAACATTTGGCCTGTACCTCTCCTGTTTCAGTAAAATCTCTCTCCTCCTTAAGAGAAAAAGCGCAAAAGACGGGACAAGTGAAGAAAACCACAGGACCAGCGCTTCTTCACTTGTCCCGTTTTTTGCGCTATTTTCCTTAAGTATGTATCACCAACTCGCCCGTCTTGCCATCGTGTCTGTCCTCCTCCATGGACTGTGAGACGTCATGTGGAATTGTGCTGAAGCGCCCGACAGAAGCCGAACACAAAACCCGCACATCTGTGAAATGAATTGTGTTTCCAGGATGATGTATGTAATTAAAAGAACACCTCGTGTAGATAGGTCATCAATGGAAAAGAGTGATTTCATTAGAAGAATCGATGTTCGTGTCATGAGGGAATAATGGGATTGGTTGTATACGTCGCGTTTCAATTTATATGGAACTCGTTATCAACTTCCATGGTTAACACACAGAGGCGGGAACGTACTTATGTTGGTTATTCGCTCGTGGAGTTTGTCTCCTTGAATGATTTCGATGCGCAATAAGCGAAAAGGTTGATTAGGGCATTCATGAAAAGGTTGATGCTTCCATAGGCACGCAAGAATCTGGGATTTCAATAAGCATTTGAACATAATTACGACACGAAGAATTTTTCTAGCTTGTGAAACATTGGATGAATAAGAGTACGGTCGACCTCATGAAGTGGCTAAGCCAGTTTATGGAGATTATTTCAATCGAACATATTTGGATAAGCATTGTGCATCGTCCTGGGAACAAAAAAAGCCAGCAGCGCCGAGCAGAAAGTTGAGAAGCTGCAGCAAAAGTTGCGAAACATGGACTAGATGTTAAGTGACAGGTTCTTGGACTCCATGCTTGGCCGGAGTCAGGCAGTGATCGCCGGAAAAGGTTTCCATGGGAACTACTGACGCATTAGGTCACTGTGTAAAAGCAGCCTTGAAAATGTTGTCTAATCTTGTAATAAAAAAGATATAACAGCCGATACCATCACGCAGCGCAGAAAGCCGTTCCATATATTTGCAGTGGGAACAAACTGCGCCTTAATATAGCTTATTTATTTATTTAGCACACTGTCAGGGCTATTAAAGCATTTTAGTGGGGAGTGGTACAAGAAACGGGAAAGCTCAACAAACTGGAATTGATGAGGCAAGATAGTATATATACAATAAAAATGGCACCTAAATATACGATGTTTGCTGTGGTGTTCGTGAAAAACAGGTTGCACAATGCGAAGTAAAAGGCTCCTTGATATACAGAATTAGCTATTGCGTTCTTGAATAATTGGTGATCAGCAATAGCGACCGTCTAGGCAGGAAGGCGATTCCACTCATTGGAAGTGCGTGGCAAAATGACTGAAAGAAAGTTTCGGATCTGCATAATGGAATGCCGACCTTATGCCTATGTCTAGTTACTCTGAGCAGAGTTATTGAGCAATTTCCAATGACTGCGTTAGTTTATTTTACAATCGATTCCGCATCGGCTTACTCAAGTTTGGGCTGCATTACAGTTTTATGAAGGAGTAATTTACAGAGGCCGGTGCTTTGAAAACATTGCGTCGTTAGCAACCTAGCATTCGTTTCGCATTGCTTATATTATAAGTAACAAGGCGACAACTGGGGCTAGGTGGTATTGCATAGCTCTAGTACAAATTCGCTTAGTACAAATGCACTTGTGGTACAAATGTGGTCCGTGTTGTGATTGTAAAAATCAGCGCATTTGCACTACAGCCACTTATATATGTTCGATGTGAATGTTCCAAGTGAGACGGGATGTGATATGAAGACGAAGGTGCCGCCGTCAGTATGTTTAACGCACACGCAAGCGCATGTGTTCCACTGATATTACCGCCTCTGGGCTTCGACCGCTGAGTCTGAGACAATACCAGGGTGGAAGAAGGGCACAAGCTTGCTCCAACCGCCGCGAACACACCCTGCAGCATGGTCTTGGACTCAGCAGCCAGCGCTCAGTTGCTGTAATATCAATGCAAGACGCGCAATCAAGCGTGCGTGTTAAGCGTGCTGAGGGCAGGAGTTGTTGCCACCAGATCTAAGGGAGCGTTATTGAGGGAGAACTGAGGTAGTTGATTGGTAGTTCTAGATACACACATAATTTTACACTTGTTAAAATTCAGTTGCATTACCCATAAATTGCGCTATGCAGAAATGACCTTAAGGTCAGCTTGAAGCCTGTTTACATAGTCATCGCAAGTTATGTATTTCGGTGAACATTCCACAGTCGTGAGCAAAAAGGTGAATTTGAGATGAAACTCAGGAAGATAAGTCTTTAATAGAAACATTAAAGGTCCACGCGAGAAGCCTTGTGGTACACACAAGTAAACTGGGCTTGTACTCAAGGTTACTTCTGTACTTTAAACAAACTATGAGCGGTTAGTGAAGAAAACCTCAAGCGAGCACATAGTTTTGGGCCAAGGTTTAGTTAGTGCGACCTGTAGATTAATAAACTATGACACACTTTATCGAATGAGCCGCCACGGTGGCTGAGTGGTTATGGCGCTCGGCTGCTGGCCCTAAAGACGCGGGTTCGATCCCGGCCGCGGCGGTAGAATTTCGATGGAGGCGAAATTCTAGAGGCCCGTGTGCTGTGCGATGACAGTGCGCGTTAAAGAACACCAGGTGGTCGAAATTTCCGGAGCCCATCCCTACGGGGTCTCTCATAGCCTGAGTCGCTTTGGGAGGTTAAACCACCATAAACCAAACCAAACCAAACTTTATGGAATGATTTTGAAGGGTCTAAGCAAATTAAGTCTTCCGCTGAAAAAAGTCAAGTGTTAGGTTCAGTTTATGAGTGAATGATACTAGTTGGATGTCACATGAATATGTGTTGCGGAAGCCGTGTTGAAATTCTAGAAGAAACGAGTTCGCTTCAAAGTAGTTGGCTGTGTTTCGATGGAGGCGAAACGCAAAGGTGCTGCGTTCTGTGCGATGTCAGAGCACGCTAAAGATCCCCAGGTGGTCGAAATTATTCCGGAGCCCTCCACTACGGCCCCCCTTTCTTCCTTTCTTCTTTCACTCCTTCCTTTATCCCTTCCCTTACGGTGTGGTTCTGGTGTGAGACAGATACAAGAGAAGTTTATTAACCACGGACCTGAAGGGGTCAACCGTCCCTCGTACAAACAAAACTACAGAATGGCGACTAGTGTCGCCCGACATACACAAACTGCGCTATTTGCTTTGCCCAAAAAACCATTTTTCAATTTTCAAAGGAATTGGAAGTATGAGAAAAGAGAATATGCATGGTGCACTGCTTAAAGAAATAGGTCGATGGTTAAGTGGGGAAAGTTTCGCACCTGTTGTGTGGAGTGGAACCACCTTTCCAAGCTTCCAATCAGCAGGCAGTGAGCCTTTGACGAGTGATTGTAAGAAAAGTTGTGTAACATGTATAAGGGAACAAAACGTGTTAGTGTTCTTCAGAAACATTGCGTAAGTCACAGACAGGATCAGATGAAAGTTTCAATGATGAGATTACTTTTTCTACGCTGAGGGGTTAAATTATTAAAGGACAGATTGCGGCGGTGTAGTAGTTGGACGCGTTAAAAACCTCATTTAAAATAGATACCCAATGGCTAGGCGGTATCACGTTATCAGCACTATCAACAAGGGTCATGATGTCGTCCTGCTTTGGATTATTATTGCGCCAGAACTTTTTCACAACAGTATAGTTGACATAAATAGCAATGTGTGTTTTTTTTAAGTTATGTTTGGGTTGCTCGAGCCCAGTATGAAGTCATATGAAGCGCGTTTGTAGACTGCAAATCTTGCACTGTTAACAGGCGTTTAGCTGATCTTCATAAACGTTTCTTTTTGTTAGAAACGCGTTCGATGCGACTGTTGCTCTTTGTACAGGAAAAGTGTAAGGAGCGATAGATTTTTTTGTCATTTCACTGATTATAGCAGTAAACATATCCCAGTTGGATTGCACACAGCGGTCATAGAAATCAGCCAGGACAGTTTCAGGGAAAGTACAGAGCTCATTGTTAATTGATTCAAAATCAGCGTTCTTGTATTCACATTTGGTCTGTCTTTTTTTCAATTTTGGCATGAAATGTGGATATTGAGATGGATGAGAGAATGCCGCTTAAGGACGGTAATTAAGCAATGTTGGAAAAAATAAATTGGGCCGTGTTGCTAGTTGTAGGTGAAGGGTATTAGCAACTTCTATTGTGATTCTGGTGGGCTGTGTAAGAGCTGACTGAAAGAGAGCAATGCACACAAGAAAATCTTTTGCTAACATGGAGAAAGGGCGCATAACAATGGGATCGCTATTCGAGGCTATGTTTGGAATATTGAAGTCGCCCAGGAGAAACAAGAGTAAGGAAAGATCGCGTGTTGTGACGATGCTTTTTGCGTCTTGTAATTAGTTACCAAAGGAGGCAGCGTCAGTAGGTTTGTTTGGCTTAGTTTGGTTTAACGTCCCAAAGCGACCCAGGCTATGAGGGGCGCAGTAGAGAACGACTCAAGAAATTTCGACCACCTGGGGTCATTTAACGAGCACTGACATCGCAGAGTACAGCGCATCTAGAATTTAGCCTCTATCGATATTCGACCGCCGCGGCAGGGATCTAACCCGCGTATTTTGGGTCCACAGCTTAGCGCCATAACCACTCAGCCACCATGGCGACGCTGCAGCGTAAGTAGGAGCGCGATAACATGCGCCAGTTATAATTTTTTTAAAAGAGCGTAAGCTCTTACGTACCACGCTTCTCGATTTCGGAGAGTCTGCTACCGCCTCTGAGGAATTAAAGATGGCGGCCCCCAAAGTAAATCGATATTGCAACCCAATTAGTGATTGATTGGGGATGTCATTATTATATCGAATGTGTGGTTGATTTGTGACGTCACTGATATATCCAAGTAGTGATTGATTGGTAACGTCACTTATAAATCCAAGATGCCAAATGCGAATTTTCATTGGTGTACCTCACTTTATTCTCATTTATATCAATTCTAGTAAACCAAGCAGCAAACGTTCGTTACATTAACATCTTCCAGACTGTGGCGGCATCTTTTTTTGTAATTTATTTCGGTAATTGCCCAGACTATCTTCACATTAGTAGGAATATTGACGTGCTGAGAGTGTCGGTGTTCATTAATTGCCATAAGAGCATCACCGACTTGTCGCATCGTACCGTCGAAGCGGTAAACTGAGAAGCGATGTGCGGTTAAGAAAATTTTATGGTCTAGAAAATGCGGATGCAACCTAGTTTCAGTAACTACAGTGATGTCTGGGTTACGCGTGTCTACTGCGGAAGTGAGCAAGTCGTATTTGTATTTTATGTTTTGAATGTTAGTGAAAAGGACCGACACGGTGGATAAGCGTCTTCCGCTGCCCCTCGCGCTTCCCAATGGATGACTATAGGCGATGCAGTGCACGGCTCAGTGTTATCACGTGTGTGTTGTGATGCACACTCTATCACGCTGTATGTAACAGGGTCGTACATGTACTGCTTTTTTTCGAATAATTTGTTATATCGAAGATGAAAGAGAGGCTCGCCGGCAACTTCTTTGCAAAGATATTCAGTATACTTCTGAAATGGCGGGTGGCAGGTGAGTAGTCATCACAGACTGTGATGTCTTTATCTTCTAGCTCCTTACGCGCACAACACACGTTTTCTTTTATTTTATAGTTGCTGAACTTTGCTATAATGGGGCGGAATTTACCTGGCGGAAAGGGAGCGACTCGATGAGCGGTGCTATGTCGGGCAAGTTACCAATGACATTTGTTAGCGTGTTAAACATCTTAGCCACAGATTCTTCCCACGATTCGCGAGAATCGCGGACACGATGAACAATTGCATCGCTTCTTCTCGATCTGTCCTCTAGATCGCTAAACCGAGACTGCAAAGAATCAAGCTGAGCGTTGCAGGTCTCCAGAGATTTCTGGAGGCCTGTAACGTGTTCATGAAACTGATCGAACAAATTTGTTTTTAGCTTCAAGAGCATCTAGTCTTTCTTAGGTACAGTAAATCTTGATTTCGACATTTTTTTGGCTCGCCTTGATTCCTTTAACATCGGCAACAAATTCTGTTCGATTCTTTGATGATGAAGAGATCGCAGCTGAACATCTTTTTATAGCGGGAAGAGGACAGCCATTACTTTCGAGAGTTCATCATGTAACAGCTGTGTTTCCAGAAGAGACTCTGAATGCGTGGTAGGTCTATGATATCTTTCGCTGTCGCCGCTACAATGTAATAACGCCGAGATATGAAAACACTCACACATAATATCACAAAGAAGGTGCTGGTGTTGAAGTAGCAACAAGCAGAGATCTTCGTTTTTTTAGGGCACAAGGAAAAACGCTTCCACACTTGCGAAGTGTAAAAAGGCGTTGGGTGAGCCTCTTGCTACTCCCGCGCCCACTGAAGAAGGCATCGAACGGATGGCAGTTTAAGTAGGCGCCGGGTGTTGACGTCACGGTTGATGACGTAAATGCGCCGTAGGTAGGGTGACGCTGTCCGGGTGGATTCAGTAAGAAGTAGCTAGCGGAGAAGTGATGGCCGGCGTATTCGTTTGGTGGCGCAGCACAATGGAAACGGCCCGCTAAGACGTCAGGGGCGAGCGCTGACCACAACAGAAAAGACGCGAGGAATGGTTGCGAAGTGCAGAAAGGCAGAGAGTGAGCCATGTTGCTGTTTATACTGCTCCGAAATGATAAACATTGGTTGCTATTGGGTAAATAGTCTGACATGGTCGTCCCACCAACCTCGTGCACAAATTTAAGCGCGCTAGAAAAAATAAAAAATTCGAAAGTCTGAAATAACTTATAATTTTGTTCACTATTGTACACTCGGCCCGTACACACGCAGCGGAGGCGAGAATGACAAAGCCGTTTGCGAACATTTGGCGCACAGCTGCGCATCAATGCAGCGCAAGCCGTGCCACATGCTGGAGAGAGGACCACAACTGCAAGACGCGGGGGCCAGGTGTGTTGGCCCCATGCCTTGTAATTTGCTTGCTGTCACTGCAAAGGGAAGTGATCAATACAGCCGCCGCGGACAGTAACACCTACGCTTGTGAGCGTGTACTTTGGGCGCATGCGGGGAGGGATGAGGAACAAAGGAAAACCACGGCCCCCTCATGTGGTGCTGTTCTTCTCGCACACACCACTCTGACTGCCCGACATCCGTCACAACGGATGAGTGATCGGCAAAGGAAATGAGTTTTGGAAAGGGAAAGCTAGGAGGGGGAGAGATGCCGATGTTGGTGGCAACGATTTCTGCACCGCTGAGCACGTTTTACACCTTGTACTCGGGCATGCAACTCGTTCACCGCGAGCGTACACGTTGGCTGGACAAAGGCGGAGGGGGGAGGATACCCCTTACCACCTTATTGCGCGGTAAAGAGTTGCGTTAAAGTTAGCGACTCGCTTCAAGTTATTGGTAGCAACTGAGAATTAGTGGTCTCTTGGAAGAGGCGGAGCCAAAACCAAACAGAAGAGTATATGAGCGGTGAACCTTCGAGCCTTTGTCGGCTGAGGGTTAATGTCTAATTATATCTTTTTTTTTCTCTTCACATCTCGTTGCAAAGAAGAAGCTGATTCGGAGGGACTCGCCTTACGAACTCGAAATTATATGAATTTCTCCCAAACGGAGTAAAAGGCAATGGTACCCCCTAATCACAGAAATCATAAGTTCTTAACGACAAGCATACAAATAAATGGTCTTTAAGTTGTGATGGTTACTTTGTTCTTTGTGTTTAAAGAGGCTCTGAGGTAACATGCAGATAGTGTTCAGTAAAAATCAATTCTATGGCGCATTGTGGGTACGCTGCCGTTTGTCCGACATCAAAAGACGCATTTATTGCTGAGACTTTTCAGCTAAAAACTTCCCCGTCACTGAATCGAAACTCGTGACGTATACGCCGAATAATATTTTGTGATATTCAAGAGAACGGAAGTGTATGCAAACCCCGTGGATTAGACAGGCGCATCGCATTTGTCGTCCGCAGCCGACCGCTGATTGCGACACCTGTATTAATTTTTCCTTATTTCATGCGTATAAAAGCTCCATCTTCAGCGTCGCTTTGTGACTCTATCGATGGAGGGCAACTTCAATTGGTCCTTAGTGTGCGTTTAAGGCAGCCTGAAATATGAAAGTCGCTCTTCAGAATTTGCTAAGACATGAGAAATACCAAAATAATAGCTGGTTAGATGCATATGATGCACTTAATACAACCAAGAGAGGAGTCGGAAAGTATTGAGACATATTCGCAGATTTTGTCTTTAAAAGTGCTCTAAGTGAAATAAGCAAGGATTAAAGTTCAAATGATCCGCTTACGAAATCATGCATAGATCACATTGTTTTTGAAACTAAGCATATATGCGAACATCATAGCGAGGGTATTAGCTGATCATTACTACGCTGCTACGACAGTTCTGGGAAAGACTTTTCTCCTGGTTATAATAATCAAGAAGGCTACATCACCATTATTTATGAAAAAGGAGGTGGAGACAAAGATTCAGAAATAAGCTAGAAATGCGGAAATGTATCAGTTAATGGCGGTATAAGTTGCTGGTATATTTGTTAGATAAAAAGCAACACAATGGTTAAGCAAAGAAAGCCAGAAAACGAAGAAACAGGTAAGGATGGATAAGAACTTTGCTACCTTGAAGAATCCACTGGCGGACAAGTTGGTCTACGAATTCTTCAAAACAGCGTACGAAGGGCACACGGGACGAAAGAAAAGGCGAAAAAGGAAGTGCCTTCCTGTGCACCTAGGTTTAGGTTTATGGGGGTTTAACGTCCTAAAGCGACTCAGGCTATGAGGGACGCCGTAGTGAAGGTCTCCGGAAATTTCTACCACCTGGGGTTGTTTAACGTGCACTGACATCGCACAGTACAAGGGCCTCTAGAATTTCGCCTCCATCGAAATTCGACCGCCGCGGCCGGGATCGAACCCGCGTCTTTCGGGCCAGCAGCCGAGCGTCGTAACCACTCAGCCACCGCGGCGGCTTCCTTCCTGTGCACCATTCGCGTGGTTTGCTGGAGCTCGCCTGAAAAAAAAAAGGCAAGCAGAATTCGAGACCATGGTCTCTTCTTTCGTATGCTCCGCAGTTAACTAATAACAAAGACGAAAGCAGTTCTCTGAAAATTGGGTCATGGAGAAGAATGTGTGACGGAAATGTGGTCCTTCCTAATTGAAATAACTGAGCTTAATGCTGACAGACATTCTGACTTATCACTGCAAAAGCGTTTCTTAAACCTATAGGGTTCAACGGTGCTGTTCAGAAGATCTGACTATGCTGTCACAAATGTACCATCAAATCTTGGAAAATTAAGAGCATGGATAACATTATATTGTCCTGCAATATATTGTAGAGTAAGCATTTTTTCCTCAAATCATATGAAGAAAAGTCCTAAGCATCATATCGGCCTTCGCAGATAGGCCATAAGGTTATGATCGCAAAAGGCCTCATGATCTGCGAGCAGTTTTTGAGAAACAAGGACCCATATTTCGCATTATAAATCGCATTTCAGTTTCCGAGTGTTCCATCGCAAATGAAAGTGCCATTTTCACGACCTACACATAAGGCAGCTAAAAAGTCCGATATAGATAACTACAGGTGAATAAGAATTTTATCAGTTCTTACACATATAGCGGCATGTCCAAAATTATGGTGAGCTTCTGAAAGATGTTCACTACTCTGTAAGTAGCAGTCGGGATTTAGGAAAAGCAAGAGCACTGAAACTCTCCTATAAAACCTATATATGAATCAATTATTGAGGAGAAATATGACTGACGCCAACCAATTTAATTTTTGGAAAAAATTAACTTGGCTGTTTTTTTTTCACAAATTCGATTTTTTTCCCTAAAATTCACTTGGTTGGCGTCAGTCGTCTTTCCCCTAAATTAAATTTTCCAACCAGACAGGCTTCTGTCAAATGTTTTCCTTGGGATATATTAAACTACGAAGAATATCAGATTTGCTCAAAAATTGTGTACCAGATAGATATCAAATGGGAAGAATTTTAAAATAAAATAAATTCATATAAAATTTTACTTCACTCTGACAACTAATGACATGACAATAAGCAACGCCATGCCAGTTAAGTCTGGAGTCTCTTTACCCTCTTTCATCACGGTGATGGCACCGTGGTAGTTCTTGCGGAAAGTAATACAAATGCGCCAAAGAAAAATATAAACTGATTTAAGTAACATAGTAACCTTGATGCAACTACCATTTAATAAATCAAAATGGAACCATAATTATGTCCACTAGAAGCCCACGCAAAACAGATCAAACATGACTACAATTTCTTCTTCCATAAAAAATGTTCTCGACACCACCCTGCCCTCCTGTCGCTGGGCAGTAAACTGTTTAGCTTTTTAGGGGGCGTGAGGGCGGCACAGCCATTCACATGGCTGACGCAAATTACGGGCACATGGCTGACGCAGTTTACGAGCACTTGGACAGGAAATTAATATAGAAATAAAAGACGCTACGCTTAAATTTTGCGCCTAGGAAGGACAAAAATTAAAGAAAAACTTATAGAGATTTGCGAATTCGTTGAGGCGAGCGGCAACGATGAATGTTCTATTCTGCCATCACGATCAGAACGCTCTGATTTCGGTTACATTACAGACGATGTTGAGATCGCTAGCTGGTTCTATAGTTACTTTGATTTCCTTTTTCTGCTCCCGCACATTTATTCAACCAGGTTTTACCAAACCATAACGTAATTTCGATGCCTCAAATTTTCGCAACTCTAAAAAAAGTGGTTAAATTATTAAACCACTGCTGGGCACCACATCAGTGAAGTTGGATTTTGGTGTGTAGGAGACTCTGTTCGTCCGTGCAAATCACCTTCTCGCTTCTTTGAATGAAATATTTTCTGTAGTTTTTAGAGCAATAATTTTTCTCTTTCTTCCAGGATGGACACGCCCTAGAGTAAGGTGTGTGATCTCCTTCGCAGTTTGCGCATTGTGGCACCGCGTCACATTCCTCAGATCGGTAATCCTTCGAAGCGCATTTCCCCCCAGTATTGCAGCAGCGTTAACTGCGTGAGACGGGACCAAACCTTTGAGAATTCTAAGGATCTGTGTTGATTGTGTATTTACTGTTTGAGGTTGAATTTCAGGTACCCTACTTCGATAGTTTCTGGCAAGGTGCTGGTGTTAAATGATAGGACCAGGTGTTTGTGCCTATTTTTTGTTATCCATGCGAATTTTGATCGCTGAACATCAGTTACGTTTCTGTCGGTGAACCATTGCGGCATTTCGGTTTCTGTTAGAGAAACAAAGTCAATTTTGTAGATTACGCCTCGGACTGTGTCGAGAGGTCGAGGGGAGGGGGCACGGAGATAGAGATGTCCCTTATAGGCGCAATGTTTGAGATTTTCATGTACTCGATGTTTGCGCGTGGTTCGCGCAGTAAGTGGCCGCTGGCCATTTTTTGTGCCTTGTAGCCAGGGCCCAAGGCATCAGTTAAAACTATTCTGTGTTGTTTTCTTCGGTTTCGCCGCGGATCACGTGTAACTTTAATAATGTTGGCTTTCATTTTCAGAAAAAATCTGTTACTTTGTTCCGCCCTATTTTCAGACAGTTACCATATTTGAAAAGAAGATTGCTTTATGGTTCGGTTTAGGGGGTTTAACGTCCCAAAGCGATTCAGGCTATGAGGGATGCCGTAGTGATAGGCTCCGGAAATTACGACCATCTGGGGTTCTTTAACGTGCACTGACACCGCACAGCACACGGGCGTTAACAATTTCGCCTCCATCGGAATTCGACCGCCACGGCCGGCATCGAACCTGCGTGTGTCAAGTCCACATCCGAGCGCGATAACCACTGAGCCAACTTGGCGGCTGTTTAATAATAATAATAATTGGTTTTGGGGAAAAAGAAATGGCGCAGTATCTGTCTCATATATCTTTGGACACCTGAACCGCGCCGTAAGGGAAGGGATAAAAAGATGGTGATTGTGGTGGTTATGGATATTTATGGCTCAAGGGCGGCTATGGCCAAAGAGCGCCATGGCACAAGGTATTATTCTATTACTCAAGGTGGGGTCAAACACCCATTTCCCAAGCCTTCAATCCCTCATAAGCCGAGCACCAGGCCGGGAGAAACGTTGTACGCATTGTATAACCGGTGGGTACCCGGCGGAACTAGGGATCGAGTCCCGCATCTCCCGCATGCGAGGCGGATGCTCAACCACTTGGCCACCGCTGCGGTCCTGTTTGGAAAGAAGAGGGGCAGCCATATGATGCATGTGTGATTCGGTCACGGTGCCAGCCACCTATCATAGAGCCCAACAAGGGGACGGTACAGGAACTTGCAAGCAAGCCCTGCCCACGCCAGCTAAGCACCCCAACTATAACCAAATATGACGCAACTCAGTGGAGCTCGCCGCTCAAATTAACCGTAGCCGCCTATGGAAAGCGAAAAAGAAGAAGATAAAAGAAGAGAGGAGAAGGCAGGAAAGTTGTAAGAAATAGGATAGGAGAGTGAAAGGTGGAGGGGAGGACATGAAAAAGCGTCTGCCGCTTTCCCGCGGTCGTGTCAACCAGGAGGTGCTGTCTATAGGAAGCTGGGGCCAAAGTGGTGCGTTGCCTTTGCCGAGGATCCTTAAAGGTCCAAACTCTCGGCATCGGCTCAACCACCAGGCTCCCCTTTTCCCTGGACACGGCTGAGCCACGCACGGCTATGTGCGGCTGTTCAGGTCCGTGGTGACGCACTGCTCATCAACAGCCCTTTGCGGGGTTGGGCCTGCGGATGCTCGGGAAGCCGTGGAGTCCCAATTCACGAACATTTGCATGAGCAGACGCCTCTGCGGGGAAAACACCACAGTTGCAAAATACGTTACATATCTTTGCGCACATTTGTGTACCAATCGTTGTTTTTCCCACGTACTATAATCCAATGAAACCGGCTACCAGAATCTGTCGTTTCAGCTGCCGATGACACTTTTCAGGTTCTGCTAATCTAGCCCCTAGGAACTCCAGTGTGAAAATTATAGTTCTGTGCTTCTTTAATTTTTCCTTTAATTTTTGTAGGCACCCACTATACTTTTGGCGCATTATCTGTGTTCTTCTTTTCCGATCACATATTTTTGCTACAGTTTTTCATCTTAAATCTTGTCCTCTTTCGCCTTGAATATTGCAGCGGGTAGACGACGACGACGACATTGAGCGAGTGAACGAGTGGACGAGGAAGAAGACGAGAACTCATCTCTGGCTGTGTTCTGAGTGCCGCTCGTAGCTGTTCATTCGTTTTTGTAAATAACTGTAAATATATTCTTTCCCGCAACATATTTGGTGGAGGTGCGGCTTTCCTCTACGCCTACCGAAGACGGAGCTCCGCAGCGGCCGCCAGCTGACTTCGCTCACCATGACCCAAGACGCCTCCCAGCAAACATCACAATCGGCAATGCCATCGCTCGTTCTTTCTTCCCCTCGTGACCCTGGGACATTTTCTGGCACCGACAACGTTGACGTGGACGACTGGATCAACATGTATGAACGCGTGAGTACGTACAACCGCTGGGATCCGACTCTTATTCTCGCGAATGTCATCTTCTATCTAAAAGACACCGCCCGCGTCTGGTACGAGACTCACGAAGATGATTTGACCAGCTGGGACGTCTGCAAGCAGAAACTGCGCGAGCTGTTTGGACGGCCGCTCGGCCGTACACTCGCCGCTAAGAGGGAGCTTGCGTCCAGAGCTCAAACGTCTACGGAATCCTGTTTCCTACATTCAGGACGTGTTGGCCCTCTGCCACGAAGTTGACAATAACATGCCCGAATCTGACAAAGTGGGTCACGTGTTGAGGGGATCACCGACGACGGCTTCAACCTGCTCGTCTGCAAGAACTGCACTACAGTCGACGGCATTATTAAGGAATGTCGCCGCTTCGAGGAAGCTAAAAGCAGACGTATTAGTCAGCCGTACACACGCCTCCCCAACACGGCTGCGACTTTCTCATGTGAAGACCTGCTGCACCGGCAAACTCCTGCGCCTCCAGAAAATGTGACCCGCATCATTGGACGCGAACTCGAAGCTATGTCCCCTGCCTCCCTGCCTCTACGTGATGGCGACAACCACTTGCCCACCATCTCGATGGTACAAGCCGTCGTCCGTCAAGAGCTTGCAAACCTTGGTCTGCAGCCCGTCAGCCCTGCGCGTCCTTCATCACCACCCGACATCACTGCAATTGCTCCTGAACGACCTTCCTACTTCGCTCCACGTCGCCGTAACCTTAACGACTGGCGGACACCCGACGACTGACCCATTTGTTTCCTCTGCCACCGCATTGGCCACATCTCCCGTCACTGTCGCAATTATTGGTCTCGTCGTAGTACATACAGTCATCTAAGCTCTCACCGCAACGATGACCAGCCCCGCCACTTCACGCCCCCTCCAGCCCAACAGAGTGCTACCGTTGACGGCCAGATTTCCCGCTCCAGCCGCTCCCCGTCCCCCCTGCGTCGGCAGTCTCGTTCGCCCCTACGCCGTCGCTCCTCTCCTGGCCCCTACGGACGCTCGCAAGCGGAAAACTAGACGCTGCAGTGTCTGGAGGTGATGCTGCAGTACAGCCCCAGTCCCAAAATCCTCGCTTAGCCCTTCGCGCACACCAAAATTTGCTCGCTATTCATGTCGATGGAGTCCCTGTGAGAGCCCTGATCGACACGGGCGCGCACGTGTCCGTCATGAGTTCCACCCTACGACGCCGCCTCAGAAAGGTACTGACTCCTGCACCCACAGCCGTTCTCCGCGTTGCCGACGGCGGAACGCCTCCTGTGGTTGGACTACGCACAGCCCGTGTGACCATATCCGGCCGCCATACATCCGTTGTATTCCCTGTTCTGGACCAGTGCCCTCATGACGTCATTCTTGGCCTCGACTTCCTGTCTGAGCATTCAGCCCTCATCAACTGCGCCACCAGTGTTGTCCAGCTTGACCTTCCTCTTTCTGCTGAGTCGCCGTCCCCAGTTGTACCTCGTCTTGGTGCTGTCGACTTTGTCCGTCTACCGCCTCAAGCCGCAACTTACATTTCTTTCTCATCTGTTCCCCCTGTCCCTGATGGCCCCTACGTAGTCACTCCGGACCTTGACGTTGCCCTCACGCGAAGTATTGCGCTTGCGCACACTGTCTTTACAATGTCGGCAAACCGTGCGTACCTTCCGGTTCTGAACTTTGGCTCGTCTATCCAACCGCTCCAGCAAGGCATCTCACTCGCCACGCTGTGCCCTGCTGCCGAATGTGTCATATCAGTGGTGGACAGCTGCTTACCTTCCACTCATCAATGCCTGTTGCCTACGGCAACATCACCAGAGAAACCAACGGATGACTACGCTGACATGATCTGTTCTGACCTACCAGCGATGCAAGCTCACGATCTTAGGTGCCTCTTATCATCTTTTCGCGACATCTTCGACTTTGATGCCCGTGTTTTGACTCGTACCTCTGTGGTGACGCATCGGATAAACACCGGTGATGCCGCTCCTCTCCACAGACGTCCGTACCGCGTGTCCAGCGCTGAACGCACCGTCATAAATCAAGAGGTCGATAAGATGCTCGCAAAAGACATCATCGAGCCCTCGTCAAGCCCTTGGGCTTCTCCAGTTGTCCTGGTAAAAAAGAAGGACGGCCGCTGGCGCTACTGCGTTGATTACCGACACCTAAACCGCATCACAAAAAAAGACGTATATCCTCTCCCGAGGATCGATGATGCATTAGATTGCCTCCACGGCGCCAAATATTTCTCTTCAATTGATCTTCGATCGGGGTACTGGCAAATTGCCGTAGATGAAAAGGACCGTGAAAAGACCGCCTTCGTAACGCCTGATGGCTTATACCAATTTAAAGTCATGCCATTCGGGCTCTGTAACGCGCCGGCTACCTTTGAACGAATGATGGACTCCCTTCTTCGCGGCTTTAAGTGGTCTACCTGCCTCTGCTACCTAGACGATGTTGTGGTTTTCTCGCCTACTTTTGCCACGCACCTCGAACGCATCTCCAGTATTTTGACAGTGTTTCGTAACGCCGGACTCCAGCTGAACTCATCGAAATGCAAATTCGGTCGCCGCCAACTCACTATTCTCGGACACCTGGTTGATGCTTCTGGTGTACGCCCAGATCCAGTCAAAAGTCAAGCTGTGAAGGAGTTTCCTCTTACTAGGTCGTCGAAAGATGTGCGCAGCTTTGTCGGCTTGTGCTCGTATTTTCGACGTTTTATCAAAGATTTCGCCGGCATCGCTCGCCCCCTCACCAACCTTCTTAAGAACGACACCCCCTTTATCTGGGGCCCTGCTCAAGAAAGCTCATTTTCCTCCCTCGTTCATTTGCTAACCCCTCCACCCATCTTAACCCATTTTGACCCGTCGTCTCCCACAGAGATTCGCACCGACGCCTCCGGATATGGGATCGGTGCCGTGCTAGCCCAACGTCAACAGGGCCAAGATCGCGTCATCGCTTATGCCAGCCGCCTACTTTCCGCCGCAGAACTAAATTACTCCATTACTGAGCGCGAGTGTCTCGCCCTTGTCTGGGCTGTCGCTAAATTCCGCCCGTACCTGTTCGGCCGCTCATTCACTGTCGTCACTGATCACCACGCTCTCTGTTGGCTGTCTTCACTAAAAGATCCCACCGGTCGCCTTGGTCGCTGGGCTTTGCGCCTTCAAGAGTATTCATATTCTGTCGTGTACAAGTCCGGTCGTCACCACCAGGATGCTGACTGTTTATCCCGATACCCTGTGGAGCCACGTGACCTCGAAGATACTGAGACCCTACCCTGCCTCTTAGCTATCACTGCTCTCACCGATATCGCCAACGAACAGCGCGACGACTCATCTTTACAACCTATCTTTGATGACCTCCGCTCTGCAAACCGATCTCCGTCTCTGCAACTTTATGTGCTCCAGAATGGCATTTTGTATCGCCGCAACCTACGCTCCGACGGTCCTCCGCTGCTCCTCGTCATACCCCAACATCTACGTTCTTCTGTCCTTGAGGAATTGCACGATCTGCCGACAGCCGGCCACCTTGGCGTGTCCCGCACGTACGCTCGAGTGCGGCACCGCTTCTTTTGGCCTGGTCTGTATCGTTCCGTCAAGCGTTACGTTGCCGCTTGCGACCTGTGTCAACGCCGGAAAAAGCCCTCCACTTTGCCTGCCGGTCTTCTACAACCAATCGACGTACCTCCGGAACCTTTCCACCGTGTTGGCCTCGACCTTCTTGGCCCTTTTCCCACGTCCCTCTCCGGTAACAAGTGGATCGCTGTCGCAACTGATTATACGACTCGGTACGCCATCACGCGTGCTTTGCCCACCAGCTGCGCTACCGATGTCGCCGATTTTCTTCTCCAAGACGTAATTCTTCACCATGGCGCCCCTCGTCAACTGCTCACCGACCGCGGTCGTTATTTTCTGTCCAGAGTGATTGATGACATTCTTCGTTCGTGTGCCACCCAGCACCAGCTCGCGACAGCTTACCATCCACAAACCAACGGGCTTACGGAACGGTTCAACCGCACGCTCACCGATATGTTAGCAATGTACGTCTCACCGGACCACCGCGATGGGACGCAGCCTTGCCTTATGTGACATTTGCGTACAACTCTTCACGGCATGACACAACAGGCTATTCCCCTTTCTACCTTTTGTTTGGTAGGCACCCCCTATTGCCTTTGGACACACTCATGCCGCCTTCTTCAGTCCCCACCACTGCTTACGCTCAGGACGCCATCGCCCAGGCCACGTTGGCTCGCCAAATAGCCCGTAGTCGGCTCCGTGCCTCTCAAGCTTCCCAGAAGTCCGCCTACGACCGCCGGCCCCGGGCCGTCGAATATAACCCCGGATCACTCGTCCTTCTCTGGACGCCGTCGCGCAGCGTCGGTCTCTCCGAGAAGCTCCTTTCTCACTACCGTGGCCCTTACCGTGTGGTGCGCCGAGTCACCGACGTGAACTATGAAATTGCTCCCCTTGCGTCCTCGCCATCGTCCTCTGGCCCCTCTACCTACGTCGTCCATGTATGCCGCCTCAAACCTTATCACGACGCTCCTACGCCACCACTCTAACGCCGAGACGGCGTTTCATCAGCCGGGGGTCCTGCAGCGGGTAGACGACGACGACGACATTGAGCGAGTGAACGAGTGGACGAGGAAGAAGACGAGAACTCATCTCTGGCTGTGTTCTGAGTGCCGCCCGTAGCTGTTCATTCGTTTTTGTAAATAACTGTAAATATATTCTTTCCCGCAACAATATTATGCCTCGACGTTTCTGCCTTGACAGTTGTGTCATTGTTTCGTATGATCAAATATCACTTTTTTGTAAAGGCCCCCGCCACCCTTCTGTAATGCTCTCGCAATGTAGGTACATGAATAAATTAAGTGTGCTATGCTCTGGGAATGTCAAGGGCATTGCCCGCCTAAACACTCTGCCAATAGGGCTGGTTCCACTAATGACGAAGATTGGCAGCAAGAAATTCTACACCACACAAAATACCTTAAAATACCTTACAACGCTTAAACAGGAGGGCCGGATAATCTACCTTGATGGAACATGGGTGACTGTAGGACACATTCTCTCTACTGAGTGGGTGCACACGACTGTTGCTTTTCACCGCGACGCCTTCATGCGTGGTGTGACGACGGGTCTTTAGCAGCAGTCAGGGAAGGGACAACGCCTGGCTGTGACGGCTTCGTCGTCGGTTGCTTGGACGTCTTTCGCGGTTAGAAGACCGGCGACTACCACGAAGAGATGGACAGCACCCGCTTTGAGAGGTGATTTGAATGTGCTGTAGGCAAATTACTGAAGGTATGCTACTGTAAAGGACAATGCCTCATACCACGCGGTTAGAAGAAACAGTACCTACGACTGCTTCCCGCAAGGAAGTCGTGCAAGATTGGCTAACGTCAAAGGGGGTTGCCTGGGAAGCGGATATGTTGAAAAACAAGGTCCTGAACTTTGTGGCTTTTGTGAAGGCACGACACATGGCGTATCGTGTTGACAGCGCAGCCGAAAAGGCTGGGCGCATTGTGCTGAGGCTTCCACCTACCACTGTGAGGTCAATTCAACTGAGCTCATATGGGCCCAGATGAAGCATGGTGTGGCAGCCAGAATTGCCACGTTTAACCTGGCAGATGTAGTGGTTCTCTTACATAAAGAAGCCGCCAAAATAACTGCAGAGCACTGGGCGAACGCTGCCAAGCATAACTGAGATCGTGGGCTGTCGCGCAAGTAGGGCCAGCAGGCAGCGCACACACAACAGCCGCAGCTTGGTCCTCCTCTGTTTTTTTCGTAGGTTTTAGTCAGGGTTCCTCAAGTAGAAGCCACCCCGTTCGAATGGGTTTGTTTTTAAAACAAACATCGTAAAATGCATGCGAGAACGGCGGTTAGCCAGTTGTACTGTGGCCGACTGCGAAAAGACGAGGCCTTGCAAGGTCGCGTTCGGGCCGCAAGACGCATCCGACGCGCGGACCCCTGGGGTTTCAAGGGGCGCGCGTGTAAATTTATTGCTTTCGAAGGCACATCGCATGACGGACCGGATGTCCCAGAGACGAGCAGCGAAGGGTAGTGCTTGCGGTTCGCACTGTGTGTTCGCCTTCCCTATGTTTTCGCGGTAGTTTTTCTGTTTGTGTCAGTGTGCCGTAACT
Source organism: Amblyomma americanum (assembly GCF_052857255.1). Lineage (NCBI taxonomy): Eukaryota > Metazoa > Arthropoda > Arachnida > Ixodida > Ixodidae > Amblyomma > Amblyomma americanum. Next base: position 492,577,340 of record NC_135497.1, on the reverse strand, counting down.
GCAAACGGAAATGCGCAATGTGTTCACGGAATTCACTCGGTGCTTGCGAGTCAACAACTCCGTGAGCACCTGCGTGCTATTGGCTTCTCCGGTTTGAACAAAATTTGGCTCCGACAAGCGCATTTCCTATTAGCTACTAGAAAGGTCCCCATAATCCGGGGCAAAGGGATTGAAGGGCTGCTTTTTGACGCGAACGGGGGGACAGGGGATACCGAGAGATGCTGAGGAGATCAGCGGAGACCGGGTAGAGACCTGGGCAGATCGAGAGAAAACAGGGCATGTCGCTGGTAAGCGCCTTTGCAGTAAAGCGCATATTGTCCCGAAGAAGTTGTCCAGTCTGTTCCGCAACGTGTCGCCGTATTGCCTAACCATCAAAAGACTGATCCCCAACATCAATCATCCGTCAAAATTAACTAGTATGTCATAAGCACTGAAGAAAAGTTCATCTGAGACAGCAGCTGAAGTGCGCGTGTACAGCGCATCGTCGTCGAACTGTTTGAAGATGACACGGACTCCGAAAGCATTGTTTCTGGTGTTGAGCCCCTTGAAGACGTGTAAAGCTAGCGGCTATTCACTAGTGTCCGCAAATAAGTACTGTCCCAGGCAGCACAAGCCATTGGCCCAATATTGGGATTGTGATGGCAAATGGTGGTCCTACATAGGACCACCATCAACACTATTACCCCAATATAGGCAAGGCCTCTTTCCAACAGTTCCAATGATGGCCCTACATGTTCTATGTGTCCCCGATATTGGCAGTGCCGCTTAGTTACATCGCCAGTAATGGCCCAAGCTGGGCAGTATTTTCCAGATATGGGCATTGCCACTCACACTTCCAATAATGGCCCCAGTTGGCCATTATTTTCCCCATATTGTCATTGCCACTCAGTTACATTTTCAATAATGGTCCCGGATGGTCACTATTTTTCCTATATAGGCAGTGCCACTCAGTTACATTCCCAATAATGGCCCCGGATGGTCACTATTTTTTCTATTGGACTCGGCAGCACTGCGACGGCCAGGTTCGCTAATATGCATCACCTTTTCCTCGTACAGCTCCTTATCCTGACATGCTCCTGGCCATCCGGATCCATCCGCAGTTGTGCTGCGGCCCGTACCGCTGCGACTTCGTGGTCACGGAAACTAACCACCATTGTGGAAGAGCAGTGGCAGCTGCGCCGCCCACCATCGACCCAGGAATCAACCGCATCTGATCCGAATTCATGCCCTGCAGCGCCGCCACCGGAACCACCAAACTGTCTACCGCCAAACTGTCTACCGGAACCAGCTACGCACCTTGCATCGCCGAGGTCACCGCATATAATGCTCCCCGATATCAGCACCCACTTCAGTGGACTCGGCGGCACTGCGGAGGCCAGGTTCGCTAATATACCTCACCTTTGCCTCGTGCAGGTAAAAAAAAAATTCTTGCGCTCTTTTCGCCAAGTGAACACGTTACGCTGGTCTGATTGTGCTGCCGAGCCCACAGTGCCTTGCTGCTCTTGTTGCTGACTGTACACATGCTTTGCTAAATCTATTACTGCTGTGTGGTGATGTCGAGCTAAATACCTGGCCTTCCACCCGCGCTGGCGTCGCCGATAATACCAGTCATAGCAATAGTGAAACACTGCTGGCACTGGACGATATCAAAGCTGGACAGACATCTCTTCTAGGCGAAATGAAAACAATTCGTACCAAATTGGCGCATCAGGAAAAAAACTGTCGAAGAAATTAAAACACGACTTGCGAAAACTGAAGAACACTGTGCTTCATTAGGCTCTCTTAAAGCAGAATTTGAGAACGTCCAGTGCTTTGCCGAGAATAATGCGAGTCAGGTTGCTGATATAGTCCAAAGACTGGATTACTAGGAAGACCGTGCTCGTAGTTGTAATATGTTATTCTTTGGGCTCAAACACACCTGCCAGGAAACGTGGGCGGAATCAGAAAAATTAATCACCGAACTCTGCGGTACTAACCTCAAGATTTCAATTCCAATAATCGACATCGAACGGGCACACCGCCTCGGCCGTTTTGACGAAGATAAGAACAGACCCATAATAGTAAAATTCGCGCTTTTTAAAGTAAACGAGCAAGTCATCACTAACGCAAAAAAATTAAAAGCGACCAACTACAGCATCTCTGAAAACTTTTCTCCCAACACTCGTATGACCCGTAAGAACCTCATCTAATTTGCAAAGAGCCAGAAAGAAAAATTCACTCTCCGTCACAAAAAGATGACCATTGGAAATGCCACATATACTTTTGATCCCGCGTCACAGCAGATAGTACCACGTGCCTCGTAGCTGTCGGCTTGTCACCAACATAAAGAGATTTCCAACCCAATTTCATTTCTGTACACTAACATCAGAAGCCTCCTACCGAAACGCGATGTATTGGCTAGTATCATTGACACAACTGAATGCAACACAGTCATACTAACTGAAACCTGGCTAAATAAATCCATACATAACAACGAAGTACAGGCCATATTTCCTAACTACGATGTTTTTCGCCGTGACCGCATAGACATACGAGGGGGCGGCGTCCTGATAGCCACACATCGCAACCTTCAATGCTACAGCTTAAAAGTAGAGTCACCTTTAGAAATATTATTCATCTGCTCTAGCGCCTCATTCCCTCCCACCGTGATCTGTGCTTGTTACCGTCCCACCGATAGCGACGCTTCCTTCATCCCTCTATTTCACAGCGCCCTTCACACGGTAACCACGAAGCTTCCACATGCTACTATTTTCGTACTGGGTAACTTTAACTTCCCCGCAATAGATTGGTCTAACCCGTTTGAGACGTCATCAAATTCCCCTGAGTGCAATTTCATCAACACGTGTCAAACATTCGCTTTAACCCAGCTGATATCCTCTCAAACAAGGGAAACTGTTCAATCATCTAGCATACTTGATCTAATTCTAACGTCTCACCCAGAAACCCTATCTTCACTTTCTTATTTGCCAGGACTTAGCGATCATTCAATAATCCATGCCACATTTTTCAGTCACCTGCCCAAACCAAAGAAAGTAACCAAAATAATCACACTTTACGATAAAGGCGATTACACTAGCATTAACGAAGAACTAGAAGCTTTCTGTAGTTGGTTCCTAATACACGTTGAACAAGGCACTCCTGACACTAACTGGGCACTCTTTAAGAACAAAATACACAGCCTCATTAAAAGATGCATTCCTACAATTACCGTAACTGAGCGCCTTACATCACCTTGGTTTAATAATTCACTAAAGCGCCTTAACAACAAGAAAAAAAATTTTTTTCGATCCGCTACGCGTTCTAAGAACCCGAACACATGGAATAAATATTATGAAGCCAAAAAATTTTATACCTCAGAAGTTGTCAAAGCCAAGCATTCATTTTTTTTAATCTACACTGCCCAATTTGCTACGCACCAACCCCCGTCAATTCTGCAAGTACATCAATCCTAAGTCGAGCGATACGATAACACTTTGCGACGATGATAATAATCCAATCGCGGAGCAAGACGTTACAGAAATCTTAAATTTAACCTTTAGCTCTGTTTTCACTCGCGAACCAGATGGTGACCTTCCTGATTTCTCTTTGATTTCCCGTCCATGCCTGATATTACTTTTGACCCTAATGGTATTGTAAAACTTATAGACTCTTTGAAACTAACGTCATCTGCAGGTATCGACGGCATTAACGCAAAAATATTCAAAAACATAAAGCATACTACTAGCGTCATACTGTCCCATATTTTTCGCCAGTCTCTTTCATCAGGTGTCATACCACATGACTGGAAAGTGGGCAAAGTCATTCCAGTCCCAAAAAAGGGCCCATCGTCTTCTCGTCATAATTACCGACCAATATCCATCACTAGCATTCCTTCAAAGTTAATGCAGCATGTAATATACTCCCATATTATGAAATTCCTTGTTTCAGTTAATTTTTTTCGGCCTGCTCAACATGGTTTTCTAAAAGGTATATCGTGCGACACTCAACTAGCATTGTTTGTTAACGACTTAAGCTCTAACCTCGACCTTAACATTCCAGTTGACGCTCTGTTCCTTGATTTTTAAAAGGCCTTCGACAAAGTTCTTCATAAGCGGCTGTTTCAAAAACTTTCACGCCTAAATCTTAATTGCTTTGTTTTGGAATGGATTCGGAACTTCCTTACTAACCGACAGCAGTTTGTTTTAGCTAATAAGCGTGCATCTACTTATGCTTCTGTTCTGTCTGGGGTGCCACAAGGCACTGTCCTGGGGCCCCTTCTCTTCCTTATTTATATTAATGACTTACCAGCTAACTTGTGTTCTAACGTGCGCATATTTGCAGCCGACTGCGTTATTTACCGCCCAATAACCAACAGTAGTGACATCGAACTCCTACAATCCGACATCGACTGTGTAATAACCTGGTGTAACAAATGGCTAATGTCTTTAAACGCGAAGAAAACATCTCTCCTATCCTTTCATCGACGTCGCTCCCAACCTACTTCAAGCTACTCAGTCTTCAATTCTGAAATCACTGCTGTAATGGAGTATAAATACTTGGGTGTTCATTTAACCCGCGATCTCAATTGGTCACATCACGTAATGCAGATTATTAACGATGCTTCGTGTTCTCGGTTATTTTCGCCGAGCCCTTCGCCTAGCTCCTCCATCAGTAAAGTTGTTAGCTTATTTAACATTCATTCGTCCCAAACTTGAATACATATGCGCGGTTTGGGACCCCTATCAAAGTAACCTTTCTAACTTACTGGAAGCAACACAAAACTGCGCAGCAAGATTCATTCACTCGGCTTATTCCTATCGTGTAAGTGTCACTGAACTAAAACGTAATGCTCATCATACAAATTTGGCAGACCGCCGTACTATTGCAAGACTGCCTTTTTCATAAACTTTTCTATCACCCCGTGACCAAGTCTATTATCAGCCCTGCCCACCGTATCTCCAGCCGCACGAACCACCAGAAGGCCGTTTACACTCCCCCTGCCCGGAATAGTGCTCACCTGTCATCATTTTTTGTCCGCACTGCAAAGGACTGGAATGACTTGCCCAACACCGTCGTACTTCACTCCGACCCATCATCATTCGAAAAATCCATCGAATCATCTATGTGCCCTGAATTCCACTCCCTCATGTAATACCCCTTTAATGGGGCCTTTGAGGTTGTAATAAATAAAAATAAATAAATATGTGGGCAGTGCCACTTCGTTACATTTTCATTAACGGCCCCTCGTTGTGTAGTATTTCTCCAAGATTGGCAACGCCACTTCAATAGCCAGAACAATATCGGTCATTGTTTGCCACTAATCCTCCACCATTCCAGTGCAGTTACGTGCATGCAGGCGTGATATATGAACAGTTTCGACATATGGCGCTGAGAAACGAAATTTGTGGGTGATAATTCATGAGGATTTGCTTGGCGCATTATTGGATTTACACAAAAAATCTTAGGCAAATCGATAGAAAGATCGAACTATAATATATGCGCTTTAGTTCTTTAAAAATCTCTCAGAAATCCTCATATGTAACCAATGCGGGCTGGCGCGAACCATAGGAAATGGGTCGATTATACGTACGCGTGTGTACGCTTATTGGTAATCAAGAAAATTCATTCTTTGTCCGTGAGGCTCCATGCACAGCACACGCGCAATACGGGACAACATGCAGCGCACTCATTTTAAGTGGAATGAATAAACTGCTTGGCAGGAACACGTATCTTCAATGACGAATGTCTCTTAAGAGAATATGTGTGGTGAAGATGGTCTAGTTCACTCGATGGTTTCAAAGCGAAGGGTTTATAAGCAATTTTCAGCTTATTCTGATTAGCACCGCCGCAAGCTATATGGCCTCAGCCGTCGCGTTTTCCATATGAATTTCGAGAATTTGGAGGAAAAAAATCACGACTGCAGTGTACACAGCTGGCGTTAGCAAAACATGCGAAAAATTCAGGAGGGCGCACTTTGTTGACCTAAGTGCGGTAGGCGAAAGCCTTGAGCGCGGTGTTGCTGCTTGTGTCACTGATGTGTGGTTAAAATGTTAAGTACACAATTATCTTGAATATTATGCTGGAGACATTGGAGGGCATTTGGGAGGCATATCCGTCTGATTCGGCGCCTTTCCGCACTCTCCGGCGTCATATATTAGTGTAGGCATAGAAAAAGAAAGAAAATTTATGTTTGAGAAGTAGAACTGCTTGTGCGTTGGCAGTAAGTAGTGTTGTGGGCAGTATGCTCGCCTGCGGAACTTAAAGATGGTGGTTCAAATTCCACCGCGCACAAAGCCACAAAGTTTTTTTTTTCGCGAGTTGTCATTTGATTGACTGCTATAGTGTGACAGATTTCGCGGAAGGACGGACAATGATGACCCATTAAAGGCTTTCTCCTTAAAACAGACCTCTCTTAAAAACACTATAGTCCACGCATTGAAGCAGCTCGCACTGTACCAGCGCACACGGGAAATTTACACGGTCGACCTGTGATGAGACACCATGAAATTGGAAAGGAAAAGAACGAGACGGCTTCTTAAAACCGATGTTGTCCCGTTCATCGCTGTGCGCAACAATATATATATACATATGCATATTCATCTTTCACCTTTCTCTCGTTGAAAGATTCCAAATTTGCTAGCGGATTATAAATAGCTGTTATCATTCACAATTCTGTTGTAACAGCTAGCAGTGCATCATCTAGCGCCCGCTGATTACCACAACCTATATACAGTTGAGCGAAAGTGCAAATATCGACGACTTCCACGACTTGCATACAGTTCAGGCAGAATATAATGCGCGCTTGGACATATAATTCTAATAACTCTTCTGGCATGTTGCGTAGTGTGAATATAAATGTTTTAGGCCTTTACATATTCAAGCACAAGAGCAAATTTTGCATCAAATATGCGCATCAATTATTCTTTCTCTTTTGCTAGGTAATGCGTGACGAGAATTTACTACGGAAACGTACGTGGTCGGTTTCTTTTGCCCCGGGACTGTAACACAGAAACCGTGGCCGTCTGTAAGAAAATGTAAGGTGGGCCCATTGAACGGCGATAGCGCAGAAAAAAAACAGCCAGGCTGGCGATAAAATATGGTGCTTATACAATTGTGATGTATGCCTTGAATACATTGCTCACGCGCCCGATAGAGAGACACGCGGCTCGCTTCGCTCAATCATTGACATTCGATCCATGTGCCACCACAGAACACTTCGTACTGTTGTCATATTAAAACACATTTAGGGCGTGTGCTGCCAAAATTCACACCATTATCGAGTTTAATCGCATGTTTTGTTAGACCAAGGCATGCGCGCGTATACTGTGCCAAATTGTGCTGTGTAACATACAAGGAAGCTTTTTTTGTCTCCACTTTTAATCATAACAGCCACAATTATGTGTGCTGTTGCTCTCTGGTAATCAATAAAGTGCATCATTAATGCACATGCAGTCAGCCATCTTTAGCTGCTTTTCTCTCACCTCAAATGAAGAAGGTCATTGTGTAAAGCATGTTCAGGTATTTATTCAGTCGTCCATATGTGTATTGAGCGGGCAAAACATTAAGACAGTAATGAAACTCATATTGTAATTAGATCATTGTACCACTCATCTTTCGGGTTTCAGGCAGATATATAGCACAGCAAAGGGGTCAAATGTATCTTCTTTCAGTGCAACATGCGCATTAAGCTTATTTTTATTAAAGTGGGAATATTAAAGAAGCATGTATAACAGCCTTTTGGCCAGCGCTTTATTCTAACCAGCGTGTAAAGTTTCAAGAACACATTTCAGATGGCATTCAGCAGAGGTACAATGCTCAAGGTAGCATACATATGTGTCACCTTCTGCAAACATACACAACACATTAACGAATTAATAGGTGGTGAGTGTAATACCATATAGCAGGCAAGTTAACAGTTAAGTTCCTCTCCAGTGTTTGTCACCTGATACACATGTATTTGTCCAGATTGCTTGTATAGCTGCAAACAGTTCAGATCCCCCTGTGGTCTTTTTGTGAAACCTTTTTAGCCACAGTCCACATTTTGGATTACGCATTAGTACTATTTGTGTATCCTAAAAATGTCTCCAAGAATTCATGCTTCTGAAGGATGGACCAGATCAGTATTCCCATTTTTCACATGTAGTTGTAGTTGGTGCCTCATTGACGTGGTGGCTTAAAGGCTGCATGAAAGCCATAAGTTTGGACCTGCAGTCTCTGCCTGTTTCAAAAATTATGTGATGCAACGGTTCCTTCTAGCACACATTTCTTCTCAATCTTTAACCTTACAGTTCAGAACTCAGCGGCTTTCAGCCATGGAGTCTTGGACTTGCCCGTCTGTCTACGGCAATTTTTGCCCCTTGTGTCTCAAATTTTTTTACCACCATCACACCAACTGATCAGAACTAATTGAAAATGATGCTTCCATCTGCAGTACAACTTGACAATTTAATTAAATTGTGCCCATAAATTAGCCACTTAGGTAGGAACTGCTGTAGTTACTCAAAAAGTATAGCAAAGTAAAGCAATGCTATTATATTTCATTATCTTAAGTAAACATATCAGTGGTTATTGCTGACCCTTTCACTGACATTTGTTCAGCAAAGCAAATCCAATACCTTATGTTGTGAGTTACACAGCATAAAGCCACGGAGGTGCACGACTATATCAAATATCTGTCTGCCCAAGAACAAAATTTATCCACTCTGCGTACTATTGCCAGTGTCGACACACATGCAAAGGCTTGCATGTGACTGTTCACACCAAACGAACTGTTGCTATTGCAATGAAATATACATCAGCAGTATGGGAGAAAATTTGGGAGCATAGAGTTGAGAGCATTTCGTATTTTTCACATCTTTTATCGGCCTGTGCAATGCAAAATTGTTAATTCACGCATTACTATCAGTGAGTTAGGTATAATACCAGTTCATGAAATACAGCATTGTGTTGATCGCATTGTCACTGAGATTCACAGAACACTGCTGTCAGAAATAAAATTATCCTGCAATCTAATTAGTTATACAGTTTGTATATCTCTTCACAAGGCTTTATGCCTCACAGACCTCAGCCTTTGTGCTATAGGGTTGAAGGAGTCTACATACTCCAAAGTACTAACATCTACGATATCAAATTTAAAGTACTTTAATTATCTTTCTCCATTTCTGTATAATTTACTGCATCTGCAATGGTCAGGGACAAATATGCTTGTAATACCCGCATGGTCCAAATATGACAGCACAATAATTTAATTAGGATATACACTATCTTATACACAGAACAGATATTGATTTCCTGAAGCGGATAAGGTGGCAGACAGCTATGGAAACGAGCTTTTGAAAGCTGCAAATAAAGAGGGTAGCAATTTGGACTAGCAAAAGACCAGGCTATAGTTGCACACGACTGATATGGTACGACCCTTTTTCTTCCACTGAGTATAATATGTATGGCAATAGCAATAAATTTCTCTTGAGCTGTACAATTCTTCACTTAGGCCATGCACCACACTTCAAAGCTGTATTTAACTTCAGTGCTGTGCCAAATATTCACTGTTGTACAAAACCTCAACTTTAAATGCAAAAGTGAAGTCACACTATTTCTAGATGCAAAATTATAGTACGAGAATGCCTTCACCAGGATATTCTCTTTATATTTCACTTTCAATACACATAAAAAATCCTTCATTCAAACATCCTTAATTAAATAGTCAACCCAAGTCTACATCACAACGTGGTAAACTTTAAAGAGCGAGGTGACCCTATAGATACAAATCATGGCAAAGGCCAGCTACTATTTGCACTTTCTCTTGGCAGGCTAGAATGCATGTCCACAAGCTTTTCTTCAGTCATATTTTGGCTTGTCTTTTGTGCCCCTCCTCTCTTTACGAAATTCTCGTTCATGGAATCTTGCAGTCATCGAAACATAATCAAATAATAAATGAATTGTTATTGTAGTGGGATGCTGGTACTTTTTTTGTTTTTTTTTTCAATAACCAGCGCCTAAATTAGATCGGGATGGCGCGTATTAGGCAGGTATGAAGGCTGCGCATGCTTAAATAAAGAAACGTACCCCTGAACTTTTCAAATTTCTATAAAATAACTACAACAAATATGCAAAGTAAATCGAGGAGGACGAGGAGGAGGAAAGGCAGACAGGTTAACCAGTGGGGGAAAGGGTGAGGGGATAAAAAGATGAAGGAGAAAGCAAAACAATATGTATTATTAATGACATGAGCTAGTAGCATAACCTATCGTTTCCTGTTGCAATAGTTCAAGTAATCTCAATGACATGAACGGGTCTCCATAGGGCCGTCGATCATTTCACGACCAAGAAATTGTGGTGTAAAAGCAACTTACACTACCACATTAACTCCGACAACACATAGCCATTTCCTGTGTTCTCAAGATGAATGGTGGAAAATACACAATGAGCCCTCTAACTTTATGCAGCGTGAAAAAGACGACGGTAGGCATACCTGTGTGCACAAGGAAGTGCACTCTCAGTTTTTACTGCAGCAAAAATGCTATCAAAGAAGAAACCTAAAAGGCTGACCTTTCAACGCTAGGATTAATGAGCCCAGAAAAAACTTGATAAATGAAAAATTGCTATGCGAGTGCTCTCAGGAACGACTCATCTTTAAGCCCAAGCAGAAAGTTCATGAAACAGTTAAGGCATTTCATGCTTCTAAAGGAGGCAGCACAAGCATAAAAGCCCCTCAATTCCCACTGCACTCTCAGAATGAGAAATTCCTTGACTGCTCATGCATTAAGCGAGTGAGATCAAAGCAGCTTTTCTTGTACTCTTATGTATTTATCTTATTTTGTAACGCTTGGCTGCAAAGCCAAGTGTTTCACATATTCGGTTCCTTCTTCACCAAGTTTCTTGTTGCAATAACCAGTTGTGAGTAGGCTTTAAGTGCAAGTTTTTTTTTCATGTTTCGAAGAAGTGTGATTGTCTACCAACTTGCCTAGACTGCAACTATAATCAAGCTATAAGTGTAAATGAAAATTAGTTTCAGGCTTATAAGGCTATTGCCAGAAGTTTGACAACTAACAAACCATTAATTGTTGACCAGCCACCATGCAGCCAGTTTACCACTGCATAAAATGCATGTAAAGGGCTGGACTAGAAACACTCTTGGCCCCTCTTATGCCCACAAACGGTGGAATCAATTCAGTCATTAACGACAAAGAAGAATATGGCACCTTTGTGTGCCTCCTTTTGGCAAAATGAAAACAGCACGTACGGCACAAGCACCAGCCTTAAAGGGGCACGAAGGATGTGACTTCAACCTATTGCTTTCTTATAATCGATTCCATGGCTCTTGATTTCTGTGTTGTAAGTTCTTGCAGAGAAAATCAGAATTTTAAATTTGTCATCTCTCAATTCATAACAATAACAAAAAAGACTGCTAATTACGTTTATAATTGAATGGCGCATCACCACAGATCCACTAAAACAACCCGTCTTTTTGGACTACACTTTTCTTGTAAAAATCTCTAATGATAACAAATGTATCTAAATTTTTGCAACTTCCCTTTTAAAGCGTTATGATGTGTAAGTAGCTTTTTTGTTTTCAGGCAGAAGTAATCCATCAGATTTTTCCTTGGCATCTCTTAAATTAGCAGAAGCTTCGAATTACTTGCTATAAACTTGATGCTCTATGGTACTTTCATTCAGTATAAATAGCCCAGGCCTCATGTCATGAGCAGACATTTATATGGTTACACAGCTAGATTATTCAAATTTTTTTGAAAGCAATATATAGTCATGTTAAATTAAATTGCTGAAAATATGATGTGTCTCGCGCTAAGTGATGGTATTCAAAGACTCTGCTTTGAAACAAGTGTTTGAAGGGAGCTCCTTCCTAGAAACAGATCTACTTTCTGGTGTGGCTCGTGCCAAGTGTTGATGCACTTTCATCGTCAGCATATTTACAACTTGGGTGAAACTGCATTTACGAAAGTTAAGTGTAGTTTTATAGGCTCATCTTAACAGCCCTAAATTAGGTGGCATGAGAAAAGAGCTGCAGGGGACACAAACAATTAAGGGCGCCCATCACAGCAGATGCGACTGCACTAGTGACAGAAATCCGTTTTTGCTGGTGGACACTAAGAAGCGGTGCACTGCTTAGAAGCAGGTCATTTGAAACTTATTATTCGATGCAACAACATGCCGTTCCATGAAGTGACTTCCAGAGGTGAGCATCCCTTCTCTCCTATGATGTTTGCACTCTAGGTTTGTCAAGTTAAATTTCCATATTACCTTTTTTGTAATCATGTCATTATTAATGCATCCCTTACAAGCAATTAAGCGGCGTGCACTAGTCTTACCTAACATTTACCATAAATGTGTGTTAATTCAGCCTTGCATTCTCAACATCTTTCTTTGCCCACTACTCTGCAGTCTGTTATATACTAACAAGCTGAGAGTACTTTCCGAGGAGCAAGAGGTTTCTGGAGTTTCTGGAGGCGCAGCAACGACCCTGCCAGTAAATTTGGGTGGCCCTGAAGAGGGCCATTATAGCTTCAAAGTTGAAGTTCTCCAAAAGATGAAATTCCACGTGCTTCAATGCAGAGTATGCAACGGTGGCTCAGTGGTTATGGTGCTTGGCTGCCGACTTGAAAGATGCAGATTCCATCCGGGCTGCAGCAGTCACATTTTGATGAGCATTAAATGCTAGAGGCATTTGTACAGTGCGATGTCAGTGCATGCTAAAGAACTGCAGGCGGTCGAAATTTCTGGAGCCCTCCACTATGGCGTATGTCATAGCCTGAGTCGCTTTGGGATGTTAAGCTCCATACAACCAAATCCAAACCATGCAAAGGATGGTGATGTAGAAGTTGCTGTCTTCAGCACCAACACTCCAAGCAAGATGCTGCAATCTGCAGCTATCTTAATACAGGCACATAATCCTTCAGGCACCACAGAAATGCAAAGCCTCGGTGAAGGTGAAGCAAAGGGATAACGACATGCCCCCTCTTGTACTGCAGCTTTATACATCGAACTTTATTCTCGATGTACGAAAGGGGCCGGATTTTGGTTTCTTGACCAAGAGCACTCTAGCAACGCACGTCAATCCTTGAAGAGTCAATTGGGACTCTAAAAAACTCTCTGCCATTTGGCAAGATGCCAGCTTTGGCATTGCCCCCCCCCCCAGGAGATCAACAATGACTACAGCGCAGTTATCCACCAGAAAGCATTTACCGACCTTCACGTCACCACCCACTTGTCCTGTAGAGAGCGATGTGCATGCCTTCACCTTCGACATTCGTCGGCTGAGTTGCGCCAGAGGCTTGTTTTTAGTCCGAAGCCTCTTTACCTTTCATAGGTAACTTTCAAATGGAAATGCACTGAACTCATCGACAGTGCCATGCTCCAGGCATTGCTCTGCCAAGTGTGCAAGGGTGTGCACGTTGTACCCGAGTTGTTTTTGTCCGTACAGCCTGCCAAATTCTTGCACAAAGTACCGCAGCAGGTCGTGAGCAAACTGGTTGAGGGATCTCTGATGCTGAGGAGAGGCAAGTACCCTAACAGATAGATGCAAATATAAAAAATGCTTTTAAAGATCATCAGACAGGATGGATTTCAGGAGAACAGGCCCCAGGTATAGTAAAAAAGTCCTGAACTCTGTGGCCTTCCATCTGTCGAGTTCTTCGGTGCCCCTCGGTTTCCTCTGAAAGTACTTTGGAAATGCAGTTGCTGCTTCTCGCAGCTTGTCGTTGAGTGCACTCCTGTCAGCCCGGCTCAGCCTGGCACCTTGCCCCTTGCATATCCAATTACTAAGGAGCCGCCGCATAACCCCAAACAGACTAAATGCATATACTCTGTAGGAAAGCATTTCACCATATCTACGTTCAAAGATGTAAGTGGTGAAACACCAGTGTGATGGCGCCGATCCTCTTGCGAACGAAAAGAGTAGTCTGTTCGCAGTGGTGCATGCAGGTCACGGAAAGTCATCCTGTTTTCCAGATAGTGCCCTTTTTGGCTGCAACGTTCACAGGCATGATAGCCTGTGTGGCCAGTGATTGCCTTCACGAAACTCCTAGCTGGAGCGTCACAGATCACGGCTTTTAAGCACACATTGACGTGCACCCCTTTCACCATCAGTCCGTTGCAACTAAGGTTGCGCACTTCATCAATGAAAGGCCTGAGGTATTCCTGGAGGCACGGAGGTTTCCCTGCACCGCAGTACGCACTGACCATAAATGGTTCAGATTTCTTGATGTTAATTACTCTGCACAGAATTGGCCAGAGTGCAGTCTGGCTACTCCTTTGCAGAGGCAGCCCATCAATATTTGCGTGCAGCTCGACATTCTCAGGCGCTGGTCCTTGGCCAACAGCATGCTGAATTCCCTCAGCAAGGCCAAAATGCACAAACGAGTCGCCGTGTTCTAAATTAGCTTCCCGCTCCGTCTGCATGATGGTCCTTGCATCTTTCGGGAGCTCTACAATCCCACGCCGACGGCAGAAGTCCAGCAAATCGTGATGCAGGCGTGGGTCAAATTGTGCTTGCTAGCTATGCTAGCTAACTCCTGCGCTGTCGAGAGATGGCGATAACAAAGCTGAGGAGACTACTCATGAGGCTGGCCCATTTCCACGTTCTCAGCAGTAAGGATGCTCGTGGACGAGGTCTCATCGCTTGAGTCGCACGAGGTAGCGGTATCCTCACTAGAAAGGCTTTCAGCGCAACTCTCGAACACATAAGCCTGCTCTTTGAGCTCGCTCTGAACAGATGGTACCGGCGGGTCTGCAGGTAACGACGAAATAGCTCGTCCGCTGCCACTAGCGGACACTACTAATACAGCACACACAGCACACCACAGTAATAAGAGCACAGCACAGTAATAAGCACAGCGTCGCGAACAACCAGCCGAACCATCCAGGCACAGAACAGAGACCGCGTTCAGTCCAGAGCACGCACGAGCGACCGAGCGTTCGGCGCTCGAGCTTTGGAGTGTTCGGCGCTCGAGCATCGCAATGTTCGGCGCTTCTCGTCGTCTTCTTCGTTGAGCGCCAGCCTCTGAAGATTCTAAAGCCCGTGTCCAGTCTTACACAAAGCTTACATTTTTGGGGCACGTTGTCAGCGGTGAAGGACTGGTTCCACTTAATTTTGCCATCGAAGTGTTTACGAAGGCTTCGTTTCCGTCTAACGTCGGTGAGCTTCGCACTCTTCTTTGAATCGCACGTTTCTACTCCAAGTTTATTCCGTATTACTTCGATTTCGTTCAATCTATTTGCGCCCTGCTTCGTGGAAGCGACTCAGCCTTCTCTTGGACCACTGCAGCTGAATCAAGCTTCAAGCTAATGAAATCCATGCTGATATCGTGCGATGTGCTGCATTTTTTTGCCCTTCCTGTTGTCGTTACGACTGACGCTTCCGGATATGGCCTCAGGGCGATGCTTCAGCAAGATAACGCCCATTCCCTGCAAACCGTTACATTTGCCTCCCGTACCTTGACACCTCAAGAAAGAAAGTACTCGGTTGCCGAACGTGTGGCCTTAGCTTGCGTTTGGGCGTGCGAACGGTGGCGCGTGTACTTGTGGGGCCGGCATTTTGTTCTGCGAACTGATCACAGTGCACTTGTCACCTTGCTGTCGACAAAAAGAACAGGACATCGCTCACTGCAAATTTCATGTCGGTCAGCTCGCCTGTTGTATTATAACTTCACTGTAGGGTACTGTACAGGCAATGAAAGCTCTGTTGTGGATGCCTTCTCTCGCCTTCCTTTACTGGCCACATCATGCAGTGGGTCAAATCAGTTTGACACAGGTGATGACGATTTCGTCTGCCTGCTATCCCCATGCTGTGACTTCACGAGCTACAAGAGGCAACCATCGATAAGATTGTTGCACAGGCCATGCAATTTTTTTTTCGTTTACCCTCAGGGCTAGAGGCATTACAGAGGGGAGTGGTTACAAAAAATTAAAAGAAACAACATACACAGCTGCAAAGAAATTAGTAATACAGAAATGATGGCACCTAGACATACAATATTATCAAATGGGTTATTTATGTGCTGATTATTATAATATAATATAGTACATACAGTGCATCAATACAGTGAAGAAAAAAACACAATTTTTTAGTGCAACAAAGAGAATCCACCTGCAACATGGCCTGACAAGAAATCCCTGCCACATAATTTCAAGCCATACTATCTCCCACCCACGGGGTTGTCCATCCTACAGGATGTATTGTATCGAGGTGACAGAGTCGTCGTTCCCAAAAGTTTGCGACAACGCCTCACGATTATAGCGCGTGAGTCCCATCCACATCACCAAAATATGTTTTTTAGAACTTTTCTTCTCCCTTTTATGAGCATTCTGTGCAGTGCAGGATTGTTACGGTATATTTCTATTTTGTTGAGCTCTCTTGGTGTCATGAGAGGCAGTGCGACTGCCGGTTTTCCTCCAACATAGATCAGTCCTGATGTACCACCACACTCTGGAGTAGGGGTGCAATTTTCTTCTGTAGGCCATTCAGTGGTTTGCGATCCAACTAGATAGTTACTTCTTTCATATTTTCCATGTGCAAGCACAACACTTCGACTAGCTGTTCTTGCGAGTTGTGCCTGCAGGTATTGGTATTAGTTGGCTCTCTGGTACTAAAGCACAGGTTTTGCCTTTCAGTCTGCCTTCGTGCATTCCACTCTACAGGAAATACCAGCTGTTTAAATTGTTGCAGGCTTTGGCGGATAAGAGTAAAGGAACATGGGTGCCGTCAACAAGCATTCGACGTTGTATACTTATTTAGAGTCTGCCAATGCCTGGTGCGGGTTGTTGTAGAAATGCACTGGCTGTGTTCGCAGGGATTCAATCACTTCGACATCGTATAACATTTGGGCCTAATGTTGGACAGACTCCAGAGATGGGCCCACAGAGTAACAAGCACAGAATGAACTTTCCTAGTTCCATATGAAGTGCTAGCTGCAGGCCCTGGGTTTCATGGAAAGGTAATGCAACAGTTACCTTGATTTGGAACTGCCTTACTCGTGCGCACTCACAGCATTTAAGAAATGTTTTCGTGCATTTGCGCAGTGTTCCCTGCCACGTGCCTTCACTTATTAAGGCAAAAGCCTTTAATGGCTCATGCTCGCGTCTATCCTTCCGTCCGTTACACTCCAACTCGATAGCAAAAAACTCCTTGTGCACGATGGGATTCGAACCACCATCCTTGTGTTCCACAGCCGAGCGTGGTAACGACCACGCTACTTCCTGCCAACGCACATGTAGTTCTCTTTGCCTAGGATCCTGGAGAGTGGTTGCAGAAAGGCTTCGAATGAGATGGATGCTTCCCAGACGCCCTCCAGTGTCTCCTGCATTTAAGATTCACAAACAACTGTGTACTTTATTATCATGTTAACCATACATTAGTGACACAGGCAGCAACACCGCGCTAAAGGCTTTCACCTCACCGCACTTTAGGTCAACAAAGTGGACCCCTGAATTTTTTGGCTGTGATGCCCACGTTTGGCTATGTGACGTGTGGTGTTACCTAAAGCCTGGTTTTGGAAGCTAATTTTTATGAGCACAGTGCTATTTGAACACAGTGAGCTGTACGCTCCACATAGCCGCATCACCGCGTAATTACTCTATATTAATAAAGTTTATTTTCTTTCTCTCTATTTTTTTCTGGAGTGCTTGTTAGGATATGTTCCTCAAACAGGCCGTATTAAGAGTTCACTTGAACCGTGCATCTTTTCAACGCAATCATTGGAGCACCTTTTTCAAGTCGCTGCACTCGACCATGTAATGCTGGGTGCCAAGAAGCAAATCGCAGAGGTACTATTGTGTCCCCACTGCTACGGCTTTGCAATCTGCAGCTACTTGTGCTCACTAGTAGTCGCAGTGCTCGAGCCAAATGCCACTACTGAATAGTTAAATAGTCAGCACTTTGGAGCCAATACGCCTGTCAAGCTGAGGATGCGGGAGTTTCTCTTACGGCGGCAAGGCATACTTTCATTGACTCAGCCATGCACTTTGAACAACTCATGCATGCATACATGCAATTGAGTGGTGTCATAGCATCACATTCAGACTCGTCACATTTAACAATAATAAGTAATGTTTATTTGAATCAAGCAGGATATAGAGGACGGCTGCTATACACTCAGAATTTCCATTTATTCAGCCCTGCGGTGTCTAGCTGCATAGCGCCTTGCAAAGCTGCTGCTCTTTAATTTTTTTTCGATTTGCAGAATTGCTAGCTCTGCTTCTTGTTTTAAAAGTTCATTTTTTAGCTTCTGGAGCACAAGCTCTTGAACTTGCTCAAGAAACTTGTGTTTTGTGGCTCGTTCTTGCAATAAGCTGCCATCGTCTTCCTGGAGGAGCTTTAGACGGAGTGTGTGCTCCTCCCTCAGAAGCCCCGCGCGCACCGCGTTCTCATCATCTAGTGTCTTTTCCAAAAGGGCCATCCGCCCCTTTGGAGCCTTGGAGCTGTCACCACTGGCTAATGCAGCAGCAGGGGCGCACCTCCTTGCTACTACAGAAGCAAGTGGAGCTATGTTGGAGGTGGAGGAGGAGGGCTGCACAATTGGCGAGATGATTTCTTCATTTCTTTCTGGAGCTGCTGCAGGTTCTCCACTTTCATTGGCAGTAGCAGCTGGTGGCTGTGAATGGCCAGCGTGGCTGGCATCTTCCCACGAGTCATCTGTAGTAAGCAAAGGGAGATGTGAAATAAGATGAATCCAAGTTGCTAGTATGCAATGAACTCATTAGTTCCACATAATTTGCAGTCTTGGCATTTCGTTTGACTTCACATTGCTGTCCTGCACTACAAAACAATGAAAAACTGCCCAAGTGTTCTCGTGCTCTACCACCACAGACATCGCATTTCCTGTAATGAGCACTGCAACTGCCCGCACAGGAACATTTCTTTTCACGACAAGCTGTGCATTGAAAAGAAATAAAGTATGTAAAACTGGCAAGTGAGTATTGTGACATGCTTACATCACAACACAATAGACTTGAGAAAGGCACTGGCAATGCTGCCTTCGCTGTCAGCACTTCTGTTCCATTGTTCGTGCTCATGCTGCCTTCATGCAAGTTGTTGCGGTCTGCCTGTTTGCTAAAATGCTGTCATGAATGGTGCTACTTTCAAAACCTCCAGATATTTTTCAAAGCTCATTCTAGATATGGAAAGTACACAGCAGCGTACTACAGTAAAACGCAAAAGAGAAAAGCCAGAAATGAGCATCAAAATGAAGTACAAGTACAAATGCCAACTGTTTACGACGTTTGCAAATAAAGTTAAATGTGCTAGAAATTAGTGGGTGCTTGATGAAAAAAAACTTTCAGCACTTCAGACGTGCAAGCATGAAAATGTCCTGAGTGGGTGCAGTTGAAGAACAGACACAAAATTAAGGTTGCACGTTTACTTCTTTGCTAAGATGTACAAGACACGTACGAGTAGTCGTCAAATTGGGTTGTGCAAAATCCTGGGCACCTCCAGCACCACTATCTATACATGCCACGTTAGGCACTTCTAACTTTTTGTACACTTTATTTCAAGCTCATCTCACTGTGCTTGCTTTTAGTATCCTTTTTCACTACACAACAAGTCGTAATAATTGAATTTTGGCATTCGTTATTGCATCAGTTCAGGATCCCTGCACACACACACATGCCCTTTTGTGCATCCACGCGAGGCAGGAAGAGATGGAAGCCAAGACGCTTGGGGTTTCTCAGAGCGTTTCGAGCAGAGGGTGTTCACAAGAAACAGAAATGCAGTTATATTGAAAAATTGCATGCTGCCTCCGACACCACAAGATGTGAACACGGAAGGAAATGTCCTCCCTATTATTCCAGCACATTCCACAGACATAACACCTTACCGGCATGGTCAAACTCCATGTCATCTGGCCCGTCAATCATCGGCTGCAGGAGTCTCACGACAGGCAAACTTTCGACGGGGGGCTGATATGCCCCATCACTGTCAAACTCGTTGATGATTCTGGTGGCCATGTGGCTAGCAATGGCCCCAACCTGCTCGCTCACGGGGCCTATGGAGGCAGGCTGTGATCCTCCTCCTAAACAGCAATGAAGTGTTTTTATCAGACAATGAAACCATTTTCAATTTTTCACAAACTATTCCAACTAAAAATCGCGCTCCGCCACTATATCTTCTTAGTTGTATTAAACTAGTCTCGTACAAACAAAAAAATATGGCAAATACGCCAGCCCGTGCTGGTGTCGCTGTCGTTGAACTACTACTCGTACCTGCTCGAAATCATGTCAATAGCCATTAAAGGCCGGCTGCTCTTTGTGCTTGCCACTGCTTGAATACTGTTCGCGCTGATAACACAGTTGGCACATAGTACACTCGTACTACGTGCCAACAGCTAGAAATGAAACGCAGACACAAATATGTAGTACCTGCTACTTGGCTGCCTTTGGAACATATGATGAATGTGCACTTCAGTAAACTGTTTAGCCAGAAGTATGTATTATGCTAGCTGCATGCAGTAGTAAGGAAACAGAGAAAATATTTTGTTCGCATGCTATCGCGTTTTATTACGGCCGCGCTGTACGTGTAATCATAAACGAACTAATAATATAGGTCGCGAAAACCATCACTTCGAGCTTATTTTTGTGTCCTAGTCCCACAGATCCCCTCACAATGTTCTCCGTAGCGCTTACGACCGCAGTTACGCTCAGTACACCGAACTGACACACACTCATCCATAGAATACAAAACATGCGGGCGAGCGAAATGTAAACACGCCCCAAATGCACCAGCCACGCAAAACTTTCAACGCACGCTTACCGGTCTTGTGGCGCTCCCCCTTTTCTTTAGCGACTGCTTCTTTCCATTTTTGTTTCAAGTTCAACCAACATTTCTTCAATTGCAGATGATCGCGGCGCGTAATCCTATGGTTGGAATTGTTGATTTTGGCAATTTCCAACCACGTTGCATTTTTTTCGCCAACGACGAGACGTCGGCCTTCTTGTTTTCGATGATGTGCTTGAACTTGTCCACAAGCGATGACAGGAGCTACTTCTCTTCGATGGTAAAGCGGGGTGCCGCCTTACGCTGGGGCGTGCTTTCTTGGGAAGACAAAGGTGTCTATTACATTTTTACAAACGCTAAACCCAACGCATGCACAGGGAAAAAATAGACTCCTGCTCTCGTCAACTGTGACAGCGGCTGTGATGCATGTTGCCAGACGAAAACATGATTCGTGCCAAGAGAAGGAGAACACTGATTTTTAGCGCCCGCTATTAGCACCTTTCTCCAAAAAGCTTGCACAAAATGTATGCGTTTACGAACGCTTAGCAAAATATATACTTTTTTCTCCATGCGATGTGCGATAAAGTAATAAAATGTTCGTTACTCTCGTTCGCAGATGAGCAAAGTGCTCTCCCGTTCAAGCACGCGCTTGACTTAACGAAGTAAGTCGGCCTGAGCCTCTACGAAACGCGAAAGCAGTCTTGATCGCTTTGAGGTCGCCGCGGTGCTTCAAGCCGACTTCTTGTTCTGAAGTCCAAGCGCGACACAAGTTAGATTTCTGCATTCGGGGGTTAGAGTTTGACTATCTTTAGAATGCACTGTCCTTGTGACAAGGTTTCAGTCCTGGTGTTGTGTCACGTGGTATTTTTCTTGATCGACCATGGTAATCATGAGCTGGATTGCGGCGCATGTCATGTTGTTTGTTCTTTGGTTTTGTTTTCCCTTTTGTATATATTGCATATTGCTTGTCCCTATAAACTTAACTTTTATCAGTTGATAGGGACCCTTGTTTTTCTTTCTACGTCTCTGTCCACGTATTTGTGGTGCCTCAGTAACATGGATCCGCTCCAACTGGCCAAATTTTCCAACTTTTTTTCTTGTAGTCAGGTCCAAACCTTGACAATACTGTGGAATCAGTTCTTAACACTGCCTGTACGTTCTTTATTTTATCCGCCAGTGTTTTCTTTTTTCCCGTTTTTCCTATCAGTTTATGCGAAAATGCTGTTGTTTCCTGTTTTTCGTGTGTAAGTGAAACTTTTTCTCTTGCTGAAGACAGCCAAATTTTGTACAAGCCTTTTATAGGCCTTTTGGCTGCGCTCCTGGTACCTCTGTGATATTGAATGAAGGTGACATTCCATTCTCCATTTCCGTGTTTTCGTCGCCAACATGATCAAAATGCCAACATTGAAATCCGAAGATCTGCCACACTGCTTCATATCGCATACATACTTTCCATCGTGTTGTGCCTCTGTCTTTGTCATCAATAGATGTCAACTCGAAACTTGCAGTTCTTTCTGTTGTGTTTTTGATTTTCTGTGTTCTTACTGATTGCTTTGTATTCTCTTAGCCCCCTTTCACAAACATGCTGTGTACCTTGACGATATAATAGCTAAAATGAAAATAAATGCGCCTGGTTACAACGCGGCACTTCTTCTTTGTTAATTAAGCTTGATTCGTTTCTTGAACGTTTCTGTTGTCCAATCGACATTGCACTGGTCAGTAATGCCTGCATCCGAGATAGATCGATTAAAGGTGATTCACTTTCAAAGATCAGCAAGAGTACCTGATGCAACAATCTTAAATTTATAATCATATCATCCAAGCCACTTAAAAACAGTAATATTAGCGTTCAACCCACTTTTGCTATAAAATTATTCTTATGGACCCATGAAGTAATTACTTATTGCGTTTTAATCAACTTGAAAATTTACGCAGTTCTTGTTTCTCTACCTATAGCTAATACAAGGATATGATAAGATGTACCTCAACATATCTTAGTGCTAGAAAGGATAAAATTATTCAGTAAGAGTGTTCCAGCCAAAATATTCCTCGTCTTAGAACGTAAAGAGCTACCTCTTTATCTTAAAGCAATATTTGTCACATTTGTAGAGGTGGTTGTTATATTTCATAGCTGTATCAATATATAAGTGTAAACAAATATTTTGTAGCTGAATTAAGCAAGATTACCCACTCTGGTCAGTTTTCAGGTTTCCCACTCCCTATACGAAGTTCTCTTTCGGATTATGTTTATTCACAGCGAACTCCTGGAACACAATTCTCTTGAGCATGAAATGCTGCCATGAATAGGCATGCATTCAGTGAGTACAGACAGTGTACTATCTCAGAATGCTGCTAATTAATTTAAAACTCGCTTGACTTCACACTTAAAGAGATTATGCCCGATTTTTCTGCGCGAGCTTGTCTTTCCCGAAGAGAGATCCATTTCGGTCACAGAGAGAGTAGCCTGAAGGGCATCTCCAAATGCAATAGCAAAGCTCCTCGTTTAGTTGAGAACATCAGCATCACTGCGTTAAACAAAGTTACATTATAAAGTTTGAATACTGCAGGTATTTATTATCTACTATAATGCACAAAAAGTCTCCGCGACGCCTGAGCGGCCACCAAAAGCGACAGGTTCGCTTTTAGACAGTGGCTCATGACCGCCCTTTTTCAGTCTGGAAGTTCGACCTATAATCATCATCAGCCTGACTGGACGAACCGAAAGACAAAAGCATTTTCCATATTTTCCCATTAACTCTGTCTCGTGCCAGCTGCGGCCGCCTTATCCCCGTGAACATCACAATCTCAGCTGTCGACCTGAATTTCTGCCGCTCCCTGCTATGCTTGCCTTCTCTTGGAATCTAGTCCATTACCCTTAGCCAATATTGGTTATCTCGCCTTCGCATGACAAGCCCTGCCCAAGCCCATTTTTTCTTGATTTCGACTAGGATGTAATTAAGGCGCATTTCTTCCCTCACTCACTCTGATCCCCTTTTGTCTCTTAACGTAATACTTTTTATTTTCCTTCCTATACCTCGCTTTGTTGCACTCAATTTCTGTTAAACCATTTTTGTTAGCCTCCGCATGTTTTGACCACAGCTGAGTACCGGTGAAATACAGCCGTGATATACATTTCTCTTGGGGGGCAATGCTAACCTGCTATTCATGACCTGAGAGTACCTCACAAATGCGATCTACCCCATTCTTATCCTTCTATTTATTACCCTCAAATGATCCGGATTAGCGGTCACTACCTGCCCTAAATGGACGTATTCCTTGGCCACTTCCAGCACCTTACGACCAATTCTAATCTGCTGTTCCCAGGCGAGACTGTTGAACACTACCTTGATTTTATTTATGTTAATTTTTAGACCCGCCGTTCTGCTTCACCGGTCTAACTCATTGAGTGACTTAGCAAGGAAGTGTCATTGGCGAATCGCAGATTACTAAAGTATTCTCGATCAACCCTAATGCCCAACTGTTCCCCATCCACGCCTCGGAATACATCATGTTAAAAGGCGGTGAATAGCACTGGCGAGATCGTGTCTTCGTGCCTGATACCCTTCCTTATTGGAGTTTTATTCCTGACTTTATGGAGTACTATGGTGGCTTTGCAGCCGCTGTAGATATCTTCCAATATTTTTACATGTGGCTCTTCTACACTCCGAATCCGTAATGCATTGGCTGCTATATACCGTGTGCTACAGGGAACACAGTAAGTAATTTTCAAAAACGAGATTTTTGAGTCAAAAATATGACTTTTGCGTCATGGCATTGCCTGGGTTAGCGGACGACAGAAAACAAGCGAATCATCTTAACTAGTAAAATGGTTACCTAATTTCCAATAATTAGCTTTTTAACTTTTAGAGTTACTTACGTTTGCCCAGCACATATACTTTGTCGTCAGCAAGCTGGCTCGATGATGCAACTTTGAAAGTAAGTCCTAGACTCCGGAGTGCTGTCTCGAGTTGCTCCAGCGACTCATCCGTGCGCACGTAAACGGCGCCAGTTGTGTCCATCACTATCACAGTTGAGCAAATGTGAGCGCATTGTCGCTTCATCATCCACTGAAGGGCACGCTTCAGCTTTTGTCACCCTCCAGGTGCCTGCGTTAGCTAGCTCTCAGTGAAGAAATTCGATACTGGCGAGGCAAAACGTGAGAACGAATGTACAAGCGAGTTGGGGGCTGGGCACAAAATAGATTTATTTTCTAATGAAAGTTTACGCCAGAGAGAGAGGAAAGAGAAAATATTTTCATGGGGGGGGGGGGGGGGGGGTCCAAGAGAAGGGTCCCGCCGAAACGGAGACTCATCCCCGCTCTAGGAGAGCGGGGTACCTGGGGCACCGGCGCGCACCATGGACATGTGACCGTAGCTTAAAAACAAAAAAGCAACAGAAACGTAAGTATGATGTCAAAGATGTGGCGACACATGCCTATCACGTGTCCCCGAGCTGGTGAGGTCCAATTAGGTTCTCCCGAACGGCATTCTTAGTGGGCAGGAGTTAATATCGCGGGTGTTGCGCAGAAGGACATCAAGAAGAGCACATAGAGCCGCCTCAGCTAGGCCCTGCTTCGTTTTTGTAGCTTTTTGTCGTTACAAACGTGGTTACGTGCATGCGATAACGGCGTTTAGCCAACTGCAATGGTTCCAGCTATAAGAAGACGAAGCCTTGCAAGGTCGCGTTTGATCCACAAAACGGAGCCGATGCGTGGATCCCTGGGGTTTCGAGGAGACGAGCAGCAAAAGGTGGGTGCTCGAGTGGCCAATTATTTTCGGTTACGGCTGTCCGAACGTGTGTTCACCATCCCAGTGTTTTCGCTGGCGTCTTTTCGCGCTTTTTTCCGTGCGCCGTAACTAAACGGAAATGCCTAACGTCATCATGGAATTTACGCTGTGCTCGCAAATAAACAACCCCGAAAGCACCGGCGTCCTATTGGCTCCTCCACTTTGAACAATATTGTCCTGATTGGCTCTTACAAGAGCATTTCCTATTCGCTACTAAAAAGATCCCCAGAATGCTGAGCAAGCGGATTTAAGGGCGGCTTTTCGGCGCGGAAAGAAGAGACCGGAGGAGATCGGAGGGCAAATCGGACGAGGGCAGTTGACCCTTGGGGAGGAGACGCGGAGGGACTCGCGGCACTCCGAGAGAGACTTTGCATAGGGAGTGTTTGACGAGCAAGCCAGCATTTCGGGACAGGCAGAGTGGCGCTAATACCACTCTAGCCTACTGTGATTGTTTCGCTTGACCCGTGTAATAAAGTGTACATAGTGTCCCGAAGTTGTCCAGTCTCTTTTAAAATGTGTCACCGGTTCAGCGAACAATCAGAAGGCATCTAGATCAACATCATCGATGTTCGGTCATCAATTCTTCAAAATTAACTGCAAGGGAACGTACAACCCCAAAAACAACAACCCTAGAAAGGTAAGAACAGCCCCCCCCCCCCCCCCCCTATTCACAAGAACAAAATTTGTTGGGGCACTTAAGCTCCGCGTTAAACGTAGGACGCGACAGCTTTAACGTGTTTATGCCCATATATGCGGA
The DNA here is from genome assembly GCF_052857255.1 of Amblyomma americanum. NCBI lineage: Eukaryota > Metazoa > Arthropoda > Arachnida > Ixodida > Ixodidae > Amblyomma > Amblyomma americanum. Next base: position 492,551,089 of record NC_135497.1, on the reverse strand, counting down.
AGTCAGCATTCTCGACATGGTTTAATGGATCATTGAGAGTCTTCATATCACTCCTGTCGCGCTGGCTGAGCGGTTAAGCAATGGGCGACTGCTCTTTATCCTCTGCGTCAACAGAAGAAACGGTCAAGAAATGGGAGCCCGAAGTCCTAACCGCAACTCCTGCACTCTTGGCGAAGAAACCCAAGAGAAAGCCGAAACTTTCTTAATGAGCATCGACTCAGCAGGGTGCAGCGGGGTTCGACACGAAGCTGCCAAGCGTCCTGTTCTTTGAAGCGATCGCCACCATTCAGTTGCGTGAGCCCCTGTTGGCAGCGTGTGCCGCAGTATCCGAGGCCAGGCGCGCGTACGGGGGCGGTGAAAACGAGGAGGGAGGCTGAAGAACCATTGGTGAACATTCTATTGCTAAAGTCGGACCGTCCATGGGTACGGTCGAAAAGAAGGGTCGTCCAAAGAAGGTCTTTGGGCTGTAGCTAAACTTTATATACTTCTTGTTTTGTAATTTTTCTTAAGTCTTCCTCTTCGCGTGTTCTGAAATTCGCTGCGCCATGGACGGGTAACTTAACCAATGGCCGGGAGAGGAACCAAATTTGTGACGCTCCCCCCCCCCCCCCAACCTGTGCATCTTGCCCTTCCTCACCTTCACAAATTTTTCTGCGTTAATCCTCCCTAACCCTCACTTCACCGACTCAATCCCTCGTGTGGGCATCTCCTCGTCAGGATGCCCATGTCTATAGTACTAGATTAGGAGCAGCGGGTCGAGGGAGCGGAGCTCGTGGAGCAGGAAGCGGCGAAATCTAGTGCCGCCGCGCGGCGGCGCTGCTACGCCTTTCACTCGGCGTTGGCATCTCCCTGATTCGCCGCACTGCGCCACAACGGCTACCGACCGGCCTTCTTACATGGAGTGCGTGCCCTGTCTTGGAGCAAATCCGCTTTAAAGACTCATAATTTTCTTCAGTTGAAAGGACAAGTCATGGTCCTTAGTACCTCAAAAGGGGAAGGTGATCCATCGGGTCCCCACCGCAGTTTTTTTGCAGCCGCATGGTTACGCCGGCGGGCCTTTGTGCGCCAGCCAAGACCTACCGATACAGCCTCATCATCAGTGGGTCTGTATGTCGACGTAGCAGCGGGCCCACTGTGGTGGATGCAGAATGAAATCTTCAGCGAACCCCTCAATTTCCAAGTTCCAAGGAAATTGAGGGGCCTCCACTGTACGTGAGACAAACAGAAGACTTTCGCTCCGCGCTCAAATTGCAAATCTTGCTTCCCGATAAAGTTGTGCATTAATTAGCAGAAACGATTTTTCTCTTGCCTGGTGTCTTCTTTTTAAGTATTTGCCTTGCCGTGTGGCCTTCACTGGGTACGTTTAAAACACTAGATTTGAGCAAGCCCTCGCGTTGTACGTTGAGTAGTTGCATGCGAAGTGGTGCATCTAGCACATCCAGGCATCTGCGTAATGCGACCTGTGCCCGTGCGCTCTTTTCAACCAAAGCGCCATTGATATGCGCAAGGGGTGTTTCCTCGTTGAATTCCCGAGCCATCTATGCTGGGCTCCGCAACCCAGGAATGACGAGATGAGCAAACCTCGGCTCTTTTGCTCCTGATGTAGCACCGGATCTAGTGGAGTGAAGGATGCTCCAGAGTCCTTTTATGTTCCTGAACATGAAGGAAGGCGCCGCACATGGGAGCGCAACTTTAACCGTGCACACAAGCCGCTGGAAACGACGGATTCCGTGTGCGAGCAGCACTTTGAAGAGGAACGCATATTAAGAGACTGCAAGCGCATATCATCAACGGCAAGCAAGTACGCATAGGGGCAATCAACCTGTTTCGCCGGATGCGGAACCAACAATTTTGCCTAACCTTCCCGCATATCTATTCAAGAAGCCCTCGCAAAGGCCATCAAGAAAAAGAAAGCCTTCACTAGTTGCCTGCGATCTGACGGCCTGGAGGCGGTGCACACGAGTTGATACATAACCGATATTACCCCAGAGTGACAAATCAGCGGAGTTATGTGAGCCTCCCGAGAATTACGCGCTTCATCTAAACGATGTTTTTAAACCGTCTGGGCTGTGCATTCTGCACAATTTTTGCAACTATGGCGGTGTTGTATTCGTCTAGGGTTCCCTCAATTTCGAAACACAGCCTATCAGTGTAGAAAAACCTGCGTTCATGAACTATGGAGAAACCCAAGCACAGTAATCTGCGACACATTTGTACGCAGCAGAGATTTTCCAATGTATTTTAAGCTCACTGAGCAAAGAGAAACAAGTGCTGCAAGAGGCAGATTCTTCAAAACTTTGCAAAGGCGTGGGCAGGCCTGAAGAGTTTGTCGGTGCGCCGTTCACAGCAGCGGATATGTGATGCAGATGGTCTCTTCTTGAGCACCAAATGCAAAGGAAGTGGGAATGAAAAAGGTGAGCCTTAGCATGGATGCATAATTTTTACCGCTCTAGCCTAATGAGCAACAGACTGGTACTGCCGATTTAAGTGCGCAAGTGAGCTGCATCAATTTAATAGTCTTTTGGATGTCTAGCTACTACATTTTAAATTATGCTTTTTTAGCACTTACTGAAGTTGACACCTTCGCTGAAACAGTATGCACAGTTTATTTATACGATCCTATTGCATGCGCTGTATTTAGCACTATTTTAGCTGCTTGCCGTTATAATACAATAGAAGCACCAACACAATTGTGCCCCAAAAAACACAGAAGGCGAAGCTGTTCACCCGCCGCAGTGGCTCAGAATCGCCGCATTGCAACCAAACTGAGCACGCCTGGAGGAAATGAGAGAAGAATGCTGTAACAGAAAAATATATGCTTGAAAAAACATGAATTGGATTACACAAGAACAGCATTCTAATTTTCGGCGTTGTTTCCAATAATAAAAAGGCCAAGCAGGAAGGATATGCGTTAGAATCAGGGATGTATCCCTGATTGAGTTTTAATGACGGTCAAGAGCCCCATTTTTTATGACTTCATACGAAAACATGAGATACTTGAGCTACCAAGCAAGACTACACTAAAAATATATATCAGGCCCTACCGGTCATCACTTGGCTTCAACAAAACCGCATTGGATATTCTAAAAAAAGTATATTCTAAAAAAGCTGTCGAAGCGTTTACACGTGACCTGCTCAGGAGCAGATCAAGGCTTCGTTGACATTGCCACTTCAGGAAACTGCAGGACAAACACCTCAACAATGCGATCACGGGATGGTAATGTGCGTCTTCGTGACAATAGGGAATGCCAAGTCGGACATTTTGTTGAGGATAATGATCGAAGCCGTTGTTAATGTTGAGAAGGCCAGACTTTTTCTTTAGTGCATAATATGCGACGGCGCTTCCTGGAATATAAAAATGTGAAGTGTGTCACAAAGAGTGTCACACGCAAAGTGGGCCCTCCCGTGGACAGAAAGAGAAAGCTGCATTTCGCTTTGGTCTTCTCTCATCTGATTAAGTGTTTACGCAAATGACCCCAGGGGGCTGACTTGAATACTCCTGAAGGAACGGTAATTCGATCGGAATGCTTGGCATGCGACATCGCTGTTTGTAATTAGAGAAAATTACATTCCACTTTCTGCATTTCTCTAGGTCTGAATGTGGCCTGTTCGGGAAGCTTTCCGAAGTGACTGAAAGTCATGCCGGACACGTGAGTGAAAGTCAGCGTGCGGACACTGAAAGTCATGACGGGGTGCGCTGAAGCGCACACATATCCCAGCTGCTTAGAAAAAAGTAAGAGTTTCGTACGCCTTGCAACTTTTTGGAGCCAATTTGCTAAGGGGACCCTATCGGAAATCCTACCGAGAGCCATAGCGGAAACGTAGTGGATGGTTAGTGGCTATAGAGGAAGCAGAGTGGATTCTTGGTGGCTATAGAGGAAGCAGAGTGGATTCTTGGTGGCTATAGTGGCAAAATAGTGGTACGGTCATGGATGCTGGCGCTATATTGACCACTATGATGCTGGTATCGGCGGCCATGGCGGCTTCCAGCAGAAGCTAGGGGTCAACATATAATGGATTTCGTCCGTGATGCTGGCTTCGTGGCAACGTGGTGGCAGAAACTGCTGGAGAAACTTCATTCATGGCGGATGTTGGCATAATACTGGGAGTGTAGACGGCTAGCTGTGAGCGATGGTGTCATGTGTTCGTCGATCATGCGAGGCAACCTGCGTGGTTTGCAAAGGGCTGACGCACCCGGAAGTCGAAGCGCGAAAGGCGGTGCACTCGGTGACTTCGGAAAGCTTACCCCGGAATGCAGAAATCTAAGTGTCGCGCTTGGACTTCACTACAAGAAGTCGGCTTGAAGCTCCTCGGCGACCTCAAAGCAATCAAGACTGGTTTCGCGTTTCATAGAGGCAACGAGCACGGCAGGCACTTACTGGTCGAGAGGACCGCTGGCAGGCCCGTCTTGGCACAGAGCGAAGAGGCGAGGACTATACGAACTTATATGCGCTCTCTGGGTGCACGCTATCGTGCACCCAGAGCAGGCTATCATACGAAAGCGGCCGGCCGACCAGAAGCCGAGAGCCTCGGGGGCTGTCTCCAGGCAGTTAGAGCATGTTTCAAGCGCTCTTTGCGGCCAAAGTGCGGGCGGACTCGTAAATAACAACACCGCAGCGACGGCTAAGTCCACGAGTTCGGCTCGTGCACGGCAGTGAACGGCGCGATGCCGTGGGTGCATGGCTAGCGTGGATTTGACAGCGAAAAAAAAACAGGAACCTTCAATTTTAATTCAATAATATACATTAGGCTTGTTTTATAGCGACATCAAAATTTTTAATTTTAAGAAAGCAGCAGCAACACAGCGTCGGTTTTCGAGCAAGGTGAACAAAGGTAGAATTAAACACTCCGCTAAGCCTATCAATTCGCTTGCAATGCCACCAAGAAAAGCAGGAGCCGCTCGAAAGCCTCACCGCATTCATAACCGCACGTTCACCCAACGCGAAGCACCTTAAAAGGTCACAAACACGTCTTTTGCGCAGCAGTGAATGCCCCTTTGAGCTGTATGTCTGCATTTACAGCTGTCTACACCGTGCTTTTATTGCTCAATCGACTGTTGAATAATCGTTCGAAGATAACTTCAATGGGTGAAGACAATTAAAAGTATGTACGAAAAGCTTTTCTAGTGCGGTACCGTGTAATGTACTATATCGGCATTAAAACATGTATATGTATGGACCATGAAAACAACTCCAAATTTTTTGCTCTGGTATGCAGCCTAACACTAAGAAAATGAACGCGAAAAGCGTGGTCTGGCATGCTTATACCCTGAATGGCAAAAAATATTGCATTTCCAGGTTTTGGGAAGTAAAATTTTTCAGAATAATTCATTCGATATGCGGTCCATTTTCTTTTCTTGATAACACCTCAGAGAACAGCTGTCAGAACTAGGCGCCCTGAAGTGACGAAAATTTGTTAGAAAAGTGAGCTGCTATACATTGTTATTTATTGCACTACAGTGTGTAGATCTGCTATTTTAAACCATCGACAAATTTCAAATTTATCTGGAGCATGCATGTATAAAGACAGGGACAGATTTGCTTCAAAAATATATTCTGTAATACACTATATATATTCGAATGGAACAGTAAACATATAATCATGCAGGACAGTTTGCACACAGTCTGTCCACTTGAAATGCAAAAATAAAAATATACTTTATGTTCACAGTATTTACAGCTTTCACTAGTTACTATACAGATCTCAAGAGGAAGGAAAAAAATGACATGAAGTGAGGACACAGCGGGACAGTATTTGAGCTGAATCCACATTTAGGTATTGCTCTTGTGTTGTGTACTTTCTACAAATAAGCACCAAGCAGCATAAGTGAATCCTGCTCCACTAGGATATAAATAACTATTATTGTACATTCACTGGCACAAACACATGTCAGTACATCTCCACAGATGTTTTCAACCCGTATCAAAATCATCTTTATTGTCCCTTAAGGGCCTTTAGGTGGGGCACTACATAATGCGGAGCAAAAAAAGCAAGAGGACATTATGGTTACATAGCAAAAGAAGGCGCGCAAATTATTATAGGGCAATGCAAAAGGGTGTGGGCGCGCAGCAATACAAGCAACATCGAAAAGGGTGCTCATAATACGAATAGGGGTGCAAGAAGTAACTCATAAAAAGATGTTAATAAGAAGTGCATTTGTGATACATAAGGAGTACTAGGCAATGCGTGTTAATTACATCTAATGACAAGTATGGTTGAACAGTAGATTCGAGAATTTATTCAGACCGGACTCAGTTGCCATGGGCTCTGGCAGGTAACTGCTACTTCCAAAGTTCTATGGCTGATGGCAAGAAAGATTTATGGTAGGCATTAGTGGAACCATGTAAATGCTGCAAACTTAAATTGTTGAAAAGACGACGCGATGTTCTATTTGGTGGAAGTAGGAATGTTTTGTGCAAGTGAGGGAAATTGTAGCCCACACCTCCACCACGTATGTGTAGGGCAGGACTTCACGAACCAGGTTTATTCCAACCCGCAAACAGCCCAAGTGATGACGATGAGTATACACAGGTGAGGAAGATGAAGTGGCATACAGATAGCTGAGATAGATGAAACCGCAGTCATTGCTCACACTATAGCTTATGGAAAAGACGAAGTTCGGCAATTTTGTGATGAAAAGACAGTGGAGGTAAGCCGAGCGACAATTTTGTGCCTGAAACACTGATGCTGTGGTCGTAAAATCACACTATAATCCGGGATGCACAGCTTTGCACTGATTCTAATGTGTAAAAAAGATAAGTTTGGTGCAGGTTCCAAATGGGTGAGGCACATGTTCCAATTTTGAGCAAATGAACGTTTTGTAGGTGAGTTTGCGGATAGGAGGGAACAGCTAGCAATCTGCGGTCAGTTGAGTGATTTTGAACTTTCAGTGACTACGTTAGGATATACTCAGACCATGAAAGTCTGCTAGCCTTGTTATTAGGTACCGGTATGACTCTATTTGTGTTAGTGCTATTAGCTTAAGGAATTACGATAATTTAGATTATTACATTGGCGGGCGTTATGGGTTTGATGCTCTAAGGATGTGATCAGACGCTTGAACCCAGTTGCAGCTAGCCTCAATCCCTTTCTATCCCATTTGGCAAGTCGCAAATGAATGTCTTTTCTTGCTGCAAAAATTCAATGAAAAGGCAGCAATCAGCCACTTCCTCCGGCAGTACCACATTAAGTGCTCTGCCAGATGAGACAAAGCACTCTTTGATGTGCGGTGGTGCAGCATCCCTGTCGGCAATGATTATTGGTCTGCACATCAAGACGCAAATTTTGGCCTCTAGTAATGTTATTTTTTCGATGCGCTCGTACGAGCCACTGCATGTTTTGATGAATGTTGAGTCAGAACGGGATGGTCGCTTGTATGCAGTGCTATGAAAGACCTGCTTTGCTTGTACAAAGCGCTCGTACTGAAGTGGTGTGAATGTACTCGTGCCTAAGCGATTATTCACAGCATCCTGCTCTTCAGCGCTTAGAGCAACGTCTTTTCCCTTGCCTAAAAGACACAACTTGCCAACATGTGTAGCCTTCTATAAACGGGGATACCCAAAGGTCTCCATGCAAAACTCTTTCTCGTGGAGACGCAGAAAGCTGCTGCTCATCACCTTGCGCAGTTTTTGATGCATAATAATGCGTTCAACAATTTGCTGAGGGATGCCATTTGCAGCTGACACCTGCCGAACTATGTGTCCATTTCCACCTTCAAAAACAAAAGCAGAATGTGCCCACAGTGGCCCAAGTGACCGAGCACAATTAGCCAAATGAAGAAGCACATGAACATTAAATGTCAAGCTGGCAACCCCATATAATCTCTTGCACTGAATGACGAAGCTCTCCAGAAGCAGCTCTGAAAATAAAAAGTAACAAATATTAGGTGAAGTTGAGAGCCATTAAAAATTTCCTCGACAAACACAGTCAAGTTATTCTCAATCCACCTCATTGGAAGATTTTTTTTCTTCATGTTTTCTATGCGAATGTTCATTGAAAACAAGCAGTTCCATGTTCAGGAACATGAAATTTCTCTATTCCAGAAAGAGCACACTATAAGATTGCATGACACTAGCTGATTAGCAAAAGCTGCATACGGCTACGCCAACATAATTCGTCTTTAAAGGTGGCTCCTACCTCTAATTTGGCCCTGCATTACAGAGGCAGCGAACTTAGCAATTCTAACCCGTTGGACAAAAATGCATGTGTACCTGTGTTCAATAGTAGAAACCTTCTGTATAGGCATTCCAATCACCTAACAAGGGAATTATCAAAGGCATATCATGTTCACAAAAACTCTGACATATGCGTCAGCACACCATCTGTTGTAATCCATGATTGTGAAATTCGGTATCTTAATTCAACACAGTGATTCGTTTTGTCATTTTGGCGGTAGGCCCATGCGCTGCTGGCTGCCTTGGGTGAGCTATTTAACCTTGTGTTTTTTTCCAATAAACTTCAGTTGATAGTAGCGCTTGTTCTTTGTGTCTTTCTCTTTGTGTCCCCTGTCGCAGCGCTTTCTGAAGTTTTCAAAGATTTAGCAACTAGCTCAATTGTCTGTGTTACTGCAAAAGAATCATTACCCAATTTACCACATCACAACTTTTAACAGGTAAGCAATGGATAATGTTTCAGGAGTGTTGTAGTTAACTACAAGAACAAATAGCACAAAAACAGAACTATATATCTAACATGACGAATACTATGACATCGGAGAATATGAAAGGCACTCTAAGAAAGAGGAACGGGGGTTACAAGATGGCACGAGTTATTTTTGAAGTTTATGCACCAACCAGTTTGTGCCTTCTGTGAATATTTTAGAACCACAGTTCACAAAATTAACTATTCTGAATATACTATGCAGGAAAAACATTTATGATTGTAAATAATAGTTCAAAATTGTTTGCAGACAGTTGTACAAGAGTGTAAAAAGGTCAAAATCTTATAGTCAAAAAAATTATATGATTACCTCAGTTATTTTACAGCTATGCTATATTCACAAATGAGACCTGTAATAAGATATCTGCTTTGGCAATTTCAGACAGAGTGAGCTCCTCTCGCAAAAGGATGTGGAGAACCTCTGACAGTTTGCAGAGGTGCCTCCAATAGTCCGGGTGCAGGATACCTTCTAGGCACGGCAGAGCATAAAACAGTATCCACTGCCTCCACTCAGATGCTTTCCAATGTCCTCGTTCTCTAATTGGCCTAGGCAGCCTTGTCACACAGTGTGGAGGTTTGATGGCCAACAGCCGTGAATCAATGTCTTCAAGTGTAGAAGGACGACCTGCAAAATAAATGTGCATACTTTTGTTGTGAGCAGAGAGAATCAGGCAAGGGGATAATACCCTGTAGAATACAAAAATCCCAACAGATGAAAGGAAAAAAATTAAAGGCAGAAGCACTGCTATACACACTATATAAATACCTGCACATGCATATGGTTGCAACTTGCTTCTACCAATTAAAATAACATTAAATGCTCAGTACACTGTAAAGAAGATTCAGCATTTTATTTTATGCAGCACGTTTTCCTACCCAGCAGTTACCAGCAGCCTACTAGCCCCTAAGTGTGCCGGTTGATAATGAAATATGCTACCACCAACTTATGTCATCATGGTTTCTCAAAATATGTCCAATAGGAAGCCAGCTTAGTAGTAAGTACTAAACGGCTGCATCATACTATTTCACCAGATTTTGTACACTATGTAGAGGCACCATCAACAGTGCCTTCCACTAATCATACTCAGTAAAGCCAAGGCCACATATTATAGCATGTGCATGGTCTACAATCTCTCAGCTGCCATTTCCCTGCAATAAGATACACATTTTAAAAAGTGACGATAATCAGTTATAAATGCAGTGCCACAAAAAGCCGTAATATTTCAGCAACTTTCACTAGTAAGTTTTAATTTTAGTTTATAGGGGTTTAACGTCCTAAAGTGACTCAGGCTGTGAGAGACGCCGCAGTGAAGGGCTGCAGAAATTTCGACCACCTGGGGTTCTTTAATGTGCACTGTCACTAGTAAGTGAATCACGAATGAACCGCTTTGTGTGCATTGCCTTACCAACATAGAAGTGTTGACCTGAGTTCGACGTTGACAAAATTGTCTCGGTCACTTGTCTTACAACGCCTAGCAGGACGGAGTGCATATATTCCACACTGAACCCATTGACAAGGTCTAGACCTGAAATAAAAGAGAACGGCTAACATCAGTAAAAATACAGCACAATTCATGCAGGAATTTAAATGTATAGTGAGGGCGATTAACCTTATTTTCCTTTTTACTATGCGACCGTTCATACCTCGGACATGTTTTGCCACATATGTAGTAGTTGTGACATCGGTCAGTCCATGCCAGCTAGAGAAGAAAGAAAGAAAGGAGAAAAATGCCCTTACCTCCCAAATTCATGAGTGCAGATGGCCCTTTGAAGTCATTGATTATGTCATCATAACCTTCTGCAAGCTTCATGTCGCGTATAACCATGTACGTGGTTCTGGCTTCTGGCAGTTCTTTTATGATGTACCGCATGCTCCCTTCAGGCAGAAGGATAATACAGCACTTAAGCACATGAACAGTAGTTTCCATAAGCTGGCACCCTTCAAAAAAAAAAAATAAGGCTCTTCTGATTTCGGTTCTGCTGACAGCTCTGACAACTGTTCAGTGTTCAGCAATCACCCAAACCACTGTCGAGTTGTTAAGAACCATCAGGTACTGCTCACCTTCAACATGCTTCCCTCGGACGAAGCACCAGGGGCATCCAAAGTACCCGTTGAAGGGGACTATATTCAGTACCGCTGCCCTTGCTGGCGCATCGACTGAGCAACACAACACAGCTGGTTTAGAGTAGTGTGTAGTTGTCAGATATGTCCACTTAACTACTTCGGTAGTGTTGACTTCAATTACAAACTTCTTCAAGAAAAGTTGCATGTTCGGATGTTTCTTGCCGAACCAGAGCCCAGCAAGTACAGGATGCTTAAACCGCAAGTGCGGTGGCAGTTCATTCACAATGAACTGTAAGGGCCACACTGAGGTCTTTGACGATTTCCAAACTGGACTCCCGTCAGTGTTGATAGTGAGAGTGAGGTCATCTTTCGGAAGTCTTTCCCGCATTCTGCTGTAGCACTGAGCACTTGTAACGTCAGAAATGACAGACTGTGGCTCTTGCAGCTTCTCCAGGTTTTCATGAAGCTGGGCCTTCGTGCTATCAATTGCAAAGCTGAGTTGCTTATGCAAATTCAGAATGATGAAAAATGAGCCGCGGTCCTTGAGCTTTTTCAGGGCACTGGTGTACCGGCAGTTGGGGCACTGTGCTGACTTCTCAATCACATTTAGAAGAGCACCGCATGTCTCGCAAAAATAGTGGTACTGCACAATGTCTTGTTTTTCCTTGCACCACAGTTTGCGAAAAGCATATGTGCTTTGGGGCAAGACTATTTGTCCAAATAGGAAATTTATTAGCTTTATTAAGTCCCCTAAAGCAGCCCATGTTAGGCCATGTGATACTGCATATGCCATAACAGCTGCTATAGCGCCCATCTTGGTCACCTCTGCATTTGGCAACTTTTCGTTACTGAATTGTGCAAAGGATGACGGCAACCCATCATCTTCATCTTCAGAACTCTCAGATTCTTCAGTGAGACTGCCACTTCTGAGGCCAATGTCACCACCCACATCAGAACTGGCTCTGCTGCAGGTGTCACTTTCTGGTGGCAGCTCGTCATTTTCAAAGTCGTAGTCACTGTTCATGCCAACGTCACCACTCATATTAGAACTGGCGTCGGTGCCAGAATCACTTTCTGGTTGCAACTCGTCATTTTGAAAGTCGTCGCTTGGAGGCTCTGCGTCGGCCGCTGCACCACTGGCTCCGTTTTGCGCGGCACCTTCAATGGCCAGAACGTCTGGGTAGTCAGTGGAGTGCACTTCATCCCTCGGCTCCGTACTGCAGGTTGCATCGTCCGTGTTGTCCCACGCGGTGCTTTCAGTGGAAGGTGCGCTTGGTTGACCGCTGGAGACACTTCCATTACTTGTAGGTTTGACCGTGAGCACGGTGGCACTCAACGGACCGACAACGGCTGTCCCAAAATGGCCCTTTTGACGCCTGTAGAGAGTTGTGCTCGGCACGTCAAAGTAAGCGCCGGGCTCCAGATACTGCTTACGCCGTTTCTTCGGAGCAGATCCCGACATCGTCAACGTCAGTAAACCTCAGGTACGTATGACCAGCAGAGTACGATCTCGGTGGATTTCGCAATCGCGGATGTTGAGAGTTCGCACCGGCGGAAGGCTACTGGCAACCTAGCAGACGCTTTTATACAACACAGCTTCGGCCACGAAATAGTAGCCGCCAGTACGTTTCGTACACGACCGGCTTTTCCAGCTTGCCTGCACTCAATACTCAATCGCGATGGCGTAATGGGTGCTTTCTAATCTGAGCAGTACACCATTGAACGCATTTTTTCAATTGTTTCAAAGGATTAATTTTATTTATACGCACTAAATTTTTAATTAGCATCATCATGCTTTTCAACCTCCCTTTTTATAATACTGATTTTATTTTTAATTAATCAAACAAAAACAATGACTTCATTAACTTGTCATCGCCCATCACATGGCAATCAATCATCAAATACTAGAGCCGCCAGTTACCATGATACGTTTTTTTTACGCAGTCCCCGAATATAGGTCGCTAGTTCGAATCCCGGACGCAAGCTTTGGGCTCTATAGTAACTTTATGCTGCACAAAACGCTGAATCGTATGACGCCATCCGGAACAGCAGACTGTTAGCATGATTCGAGTTTTTTTTAAGCAGCACCCGATTATTTGCGACACACACTCGCGCCGACAGCTTTTCGACGAAGTGATCGTTCCTGTCGCGTAATATGAAAATTTGTCTGCGTGTATTTAAAGCACCCTTGTTGTCAAAAATGCCGAGAATGGTTGAATAACTACAGTTCACGCTTCACGCACAGCGCCTTCTTCCAAGCTCAAGAAAGGAACTGCAGCACGTACATTTATGCGAAGTTAATTTCAGTATCATTCCAAGCTGTTTTCGCAAAAAAAAATCAGCTGCAGTGTCCTTTACTAAATCATTCCGTCACGTTAGAGAGGAAAGAAGTTACTCCGCCAGATAGCACTCATTTTTATTACCTGAGTACAGGTGAATAGCCACCTGATTCTTGGCCGATCCTCCAGTGTGGGTATGTGCCATCTTTTGATAGGCTAACAACAACAACAACACTTCCAACAACAGCAGCACTTCCCAGGCGTGCTGCACGAATTTGTGGCGTCCGTCTAATCTGCTTCGGAAAGGCATTTCTTTAGTGCTCTAGAATACTTTGTGTCCAGCAGACATTTTAAACGCAGGCGGCACCACCGACTTCGTGAAAACGACGCTAGGCGCTTCAAGAAAACATGTGAAAAGTTGCTTGCACTAACGCAGACGCCGTGCCACAAAGGGCTACAGAGTGGCGGCGCGAGCACTGCGTTATTTAATATGATCACCGCGGTAAAGTCCTCGTACTGCACTGCATTTGAAACCGGGAGAATGGCCGTACAGTCACTCCAGCAAATAAATTAATTGCCGCACCGCGCTGCTATGCTCACGGATAGCGACACACGTACAGCCCCTATTTGCTACATATATGGGAGCCAAAGGGTCCTGATCAGGGCGGTATAAAGGTGCCGACTAAACTACACTGTCTCAGACCTCGAGTGTGATTAACGAATATTTCCCCATTTCCCCCCACAGCCTTTGTGCCTTCCTCTCAAAATAAAGGACGTTCAATCAGTTATTATTAACGAATTATTAGAGTATAGCATGCCTCCACTCTTCGCTCTATCTCTGCGGTTCAACGTACCCCAAAGTTCTTTGAAGGCTCAGCCTCTGTGGGGTTATTTAGAACACAGTGACATAAGTACCCCTGCCCAGGGCAAGAATAAAGTTCAGGAAATGAGTCATTAATTGTACCAGCGCACGAGTAAAATCCTCTCTTTACCTAGAATCAGTATGCATGTTGTCGTGGACATACTGGACTCGTTAAGGACTCGTGTGGACTCGTTTTCATGTCATGCAATGTATACATGGGACGCTCCCTTGTACTTATGGCGAATTCCACTGGTTGATCTGAAGCGAGGCGCTCGAATCGCAAAAGAGCGCCCCAAACCGCCTCGGAGCGCAGCGACCGTTGTCTACCAGCACTCCGTATTGAACGGAGTTCCTCCAAACGACCAGCGGAATTCGCGCGGTCGGTCCAGGTCGACCAGTAGAACTCGAATTTGTCGTCGCAGAGCTAGAAAAGCTGCTCCAGTACGACCAGTGTAAATGGCCATTAGATGATTTGATATCTACAAGGAGTAGAATTTTCTGTGTGTCAACCTGACTATGTACTGCACTGGTATTCGTGACCAATGTACCGGAGCTTTATTGATAATGTTCAGTCCGCGTATCAATACTAGCAAAGCAGAACGGAATTGAGGTATGGGTACAGTAGCCACTGCAGTATGGTTCCAAATACTGAACGCAGCCATTCAGGGATGTAGTCGTAGCCATGCCGTAGCCGAAACCCATTGTCGCCGTCGTTCAGAGGCAACGACACTCGTGCTTTTTCTTTCATAATGCTTGCATTTGTGAGATACGAGGACAGAGTGAAAGCAATAGTGCCGGTGGCACTAATTAAGCGATTTTAACCTACGAGTGAAGGCGACTTCAACAGTGAGAAAAAACATGAAATATATTGGTGTAGTGAAGACGGAGCGGTACTAGGGTACTACCCAGCGTACGTTCTCGCGCTTGCAGGTAAGCCTGCCTTTGTATGATTTGCTTGACCGTATCTGGAGAGAGCTTAGCCTGCGCCAGCACTTCTTTAGAGCGCGCGAGCTGTTTGCTCCGGTCCTGAGTAGGCATTCGCCGTTGGCCGCAAATGTGCCTTGAACATGCCTGGCACCTGCCGGCCTGCGGTTGGCTGTGTGCGCTTTGCTTCTGTTGGCTGTGCAGACTCAATCAGAGGTACTGAAATTCACTAGTAACATTTGCGTTCGAGCGCAGTCGAGCGGACAATTTATAAATTTTTAATTTGTGGGGGTAAACGTACCGAAGCGCCACATGGACCATGAGGGATAAAGGAGGGCTCCGAATTAATTCAGACCTTCCGGGGTTCTTTAACATGCGCGTACATCGCACAACTCTAGGCCGATTTGCACTTAGCGTCCATCGCAATACGGCCACCACGACCGAACGCCAAAGCCACCAAGCCACGAGGGGGGGGGTCCGAATAGACATGCAAACCGTACAGGTAGTTTGGCCCTAGCAGATCAGCTACGCTAACGCATCGCTTCATTTGCTTCTAAGCACACCGCTCGAGCGCTCTTCACAAGCGTAGTGCGGTCCTGTTCTGTACTCGTGTGCGGTCCCAGGCGCCAGGCCGCAAGGCATTGAATACGGCTGTAGCGATGCAGCACCACTACAACCGTATTCGCCTTGCGGTCGTGGACAAATGGCTGCCATCGAATGTGTTTAGCTATTTGTCCGCTGCTGAGAGCACGATGACCAGGCGAAGTGCAAGCAGTAATGTTCCGCTCTTGTGTTCCCAACACGTGGCTGTACCTACAATAAACGATACCTACAGTGTACAGGATGTGTTCTCTACCTCAAAAATTGATACCACCATACTGATGGTCAATGTACAACTGCACAGATGGTGTAATATTGTGACGGTTTGAGTAAGGCACATTAGGTGTTGCCAAGGTGTGAAGATTTGCGTCTGTGCCGAGTTCTGTTGATGGCAGCTTGATCAGAAGCACAAAAGCAACATAAAGTTTCTCATCTCATAGCTGTATTAAAGCTGGAAAGTTACCCCATTTTAACCCATGAATGCAACTAATTCAAATCTGGACAACATTATCTTTTCAGATACATTCGATTCATTAAGGAAAAAAATAAAACTGATGCGGGAACCGCTGCCGCGTTTCATTGAAAAAGCGGAAGAAAGGGTGCCAGGCAATGAAAGGGTGCCAGGCGATGAAACTGTGCCAGGTGTAAAGAGGGTGAGTATGCAGTCACTCATGTGTATTCTTTGTATTCTGTAGGCTTGCACCAAGCGCCTTTGGCATACATAACCACCTATCTTGTGTGTCTATATCAACACTATTGCTTATTCAAAAAAGGCAAAAACCATGCAGAATTGAGACTTATAGTACAACAAATAAAGTCACTGTATTTTCTATACCAGAGCTTGCCACAAAGAAAGGAAGCTGTCAAGAAGCAGAAAGCTGCGAGCAGCAGCCTTCATTCTGAAATTATTGAGGAGCACGAGCAAAGGGTAAATTTATTGGAAGATTTTTTTATTTTACGAGTAGCATCACTGGCGGCAATATATTGGTGCACATTATTTCTGTTGTCTACATTATTATTCTTGTGCATTCTAAATTTTAGACTGCAGAGTTCGGCAGCATAAAGGATGCCCTGGCCCGAAAAGATAAAGAAAACAGGCGCCTGCGTAGAGAATTGCAGGCTGCCAATGAATTAAATAGGCAGCTTACGAGTGCCCTGCTGGAGAAAATTGGTAAGCACCTTTGGTTTTATTTTTGTGAGTCGGTTGGCGTAATACTTAAAACTTCAGTGAATTACACAATTCATGCTGTACTCAGATGCGTCTCTTAGCACATATTGACCCTTTGGTCTGACCGAGCATCAGGTATGGTTTCACTGATGGAGCACAGGTTGAAGGAATGCAGGCAGGGCACAGGCAGCAGGAGTAGAAAGAGGCAAACTATTCACTTATTTATAGCATGGCTCAAGATGGAGACAAAGAAGTCACGTTTTCTCTTCTTGAGGTTTTTCGTCCACTCTTGCAGACTGCATTTTTGGCCGGTGGTCACGATATCCCCCATCCAGCAGAGTTGTGACCCCTGAAGCCATTAGCAGCAGGTTGTAGTAGGCGATCATGTAGAAGCGCAAAAAACAGGGACAAAGAAGGACTGGACAACACGAGCGCTTCGTGTTGTCCAGTCCTTCTTTGTTCATGTTTTTTGCGCTTCTACATGATTGCAATGCAACAACTCGCCAAAAGGTCTGTGCTCCTGGGCAGTAGGCCTCCCATTTCCACATCATACGAGTCCCAGGCCCATGTACTGTGCGATGTCGGTGCACGTTAAAGAACCCTAGGTGGTCAAAATTTCCGTAGCCCTTCCCTACGGCGTCCCTCATAGCCCTTGTTCCTTTGGGACGTAAACAGCCATAAACCAAACCAAACCACTTCGACATCGTCCGAGGGAACAGATTCCCGAGAGGTTCTCCTTCAAACTGGCTACCCTCTGGGCCCACAGGTCACCCAGAATATGGCCCAGAATGTTCACTGAGCAGCACATAAGGTTCTTCTCTCCCACATGCCGAGGCCGCCCAATTTTCCCATCGTCGCACTGTCACGGTAGCTGTGTGAACTCTGAAAGAATCTTACCAATAGCCATTTCTTAGCAGAGATACGCAGATGCATGAAATAGAGGAGGGCGTGAGTTTGAAAAAAATGGTGGATGATGTAGTGTGGTTAGGCCAAATTCAAATTAGCTGCACTAGCACTCCTGTTTTTAGTTTCGGTTCAAGGCTCGGTTTTCAAGGTCAAGGTGGCATAAGTGAAAGCTAGGCGAGATTGTTGAGTGAGGGCCTATTGCTAGCGTACAAAAACTGGTGGAGGCACTTAAGCTCTGCCTTAAGGGTATGACACGACAGTGCTAATGAGTTAATGCCCAAATATGCGAATTGTTTGTACTATATTTTACATTCATAGATCACTAGGAATCTTGATACCATTCTTGGCACAGTGATTAAGCAATGCGCCACTGCCTTGTGATAGCACATGCTGACACTGGTGGGGCTTGAGAGCCCCAGAGCAACTTCTCGTGACAAATCATTAATGGAATTGCCACGGTAGGCATGATGGGATTGGGACTGACAGTGGCCAAACCAGCGAGTAGATTCTGTAGTGGTAGCACACTACAAGTTACCGGAACTGGCTTGCAAACTCTGGCAGTCCCAAGAAATTTTCGGGGGAAAAGCCTCCGAAACAACAATCCAAACACTGGGGCCTCGCCGAGGGCTTCTCAGCTGGCGATTTATGATGACGGCTTTCGTCAATTTAGTTCCTTCGTTAGCACTTGGACGTCTGCTGTGCGATGGGCGCGGGAGGCTCAAGGTACAGCCACAAAGCCTCTGCTTATGGAAAAATGGGCCGTTTCCTCTAAGGTGAGCACAATAACACATGCCTTGGAAGAACACGAAATAGAAGTTGTTTGTTTCTCAGCTTGCTCGGACAGATGCAGTAGTTGCTTCCAGCCTGAGTACTCGCTTTGTCATAAACATTTCAGTATTCACGAGGCCCTGCAAGTGTAAATATACAGTGCAGCAAATTTTTGGCATTTTTCGGCCTAATGATTGCTTTAATATTCATGGGAATGCTTCAACTATGCTCCCCTCTTTATCTCAATCTTGCTTCATGCAAATAAACTTGCGGACATTTGGTGGCATATTTGAAGGGACACTGAGGACAACTTGATGTTGGCCTCTATGAATAGATTGCTGAATTCCAATGACAAAGATGCACTTTCACTGTAAAAGGAGCTTTTATGAGCTAGGAAGGGAGAAATAGAAGCTATTTTCGGACACTGTTGTACCTTTTATGTAACAAGGGGCCTTTCTCTGCCACACTTCATTGTCGTTCCACAGTGCTTATTTTTTTATGTATTTCAATAATCGCAGATTAAATAGCGAGCTATGTTCGAAGGGGCCAGCAGCGTGGTGAGGTCATTGCAGAATATATTATGCCTCCCTCTCTGGACCCAGGTAAAACTTATGATATTCCCGAATATCTTGTCAAATTAGAGCAAACTGTAATCAATGTTTCGTTTGATATGTTTGCAGGCGCACAACTTCCCGAGGTGATGCTGACACCCACGACAAGTGCTACAGGTGCTACAGGTAAATTTTTAACTGCTAATTTTTATTTCCGGCTCCCTTAAACATCACCAGTACAGGCATATGAGAACAGGTGAATTAGCTGAGGCCAGTCCTTAGGGCCAGTATTCTTACTCTATAACTTGAGCAGTGGATCCCTCAAAGCATTCACTGATTTTCTGAAGCAGTATCAGGTGGTGTTGAATTCAGGTGCAAACCAAAGCTTTCTTAGATCAGCTGTGAAAACTGGCAGCGGGCCATTTTTGGTCAACTTTTCTGGGAAAAAGGTGCACATTAGAATCAAGTATGATAATTGGGCAACAATGAAGTATAACAGCAAATGAACGAACACCCGCCAAATTATAAAAAAGGAAACGGCTGACGTTTTTGGGCCTGTCTGGGTCCCCTGCTCGCCGGGAATACTATAGCACATGGCTGGATAAGAAAAGAAATTCAAAGAGTGACTCACTAGTGTTTTGGGAGCCTTTGCCAATCTCTCACGGGAAATAAGAGGACTGATCTGTAGTAGGCAGTGTGCGGTATGGAGGAAGGGAAGCTCAAGAGAGGCCCTTTCTCACTGAGTTGCACGATAAAAAGTGTGCTGGAAGTCGCATGTTTTTCTAAGGACTACTGGGATTCTTTTACCGGCGGCAGAGCCAATAATGTTGAGCGTAGCATTGTCTTTTTCAGCATTGTCTGCTGTGCACACACACTGAACAGTGGCCAACAAGCAAGGAGGAGCACTCATGTTCGGCTTCAAAAAATGTGACTTAACTGCCTCTCAAATTCTTTTTTTGCTCCATTTTGTGTGGTAAGGCGCGATATGGCAATAAAGGCATTCATGCTCCCATTGAGCAAGAGACGCATGCGGGCATTGGCGAAAGGCTGCGCACATCACTAATCATCCTATGCCTACCTGCTCCAGTCTGCACTGCTGAAGCTCTGTGCTGTACAGTGAAGCGAATATCCTCTGTAAAGGGGTAATGATACAGGCACGAGGCATTAACTTTCTTCTGGAACTTTCCACTGCGGTTGTGATGTGCTCAGGAAACGTTCTGTATTGGTGAAGGCAATGCATAGATCGCTGGGACATTTGCATTTCAGGTTTTAATTGCCAAAGTGCTTGCCTGTGTTTAATTTGCTATATTTTCATTAGCCAGAAATGCAGTAAAGTTGTGTACAGTATTTTTTTTGACAATGGTTTTGTTTGTTTAGATGTTGACTCGGTCCTGGCTTGCGTGTCTCCAACTGAAGCTGGTGTACATTGTGGTGAGTGTTGGATTTTTCTCTATCCATTAGTGACCAGTTCTGAGATTGGTTTTGTTTCATGGGGATTCAGCCCCGCCTTCTACATCTCCAGAGGAAGTTGTTGTACCTTGTGGTGAGTCTAGTATTTTGCTCATTCATTCGAGACCCATTCATCCAGCAAATTTCGGAAGAAAAAACAATTGTGCAATTGTTCACCATAAAATGAATTTCTAATATGCTGAAAAAAGCTCTGTGAACCATTAAAATCAAGCACACATGCTTGTTTTGATTTATTTGCCTCATTTTCTTTTACAATGAAAGCTCGTTAAATCTAACCCGAGGGGGACTGGAAAATTATTCGAATTAAGCGAAGTTCGAATTATCGAATGGCAGCAGGAATGGGCGGTCATTGCGCCCTATCACACGGGCTGAATTCTAAGCAGTCACACCTAGACTCATTATCACGATCTAGGCGCTACTATAAGTTTGTGGCGGGCAATTCTGAGAATCAAATTCATGCGGTCCTGATGGCAAATAAAATTGATTGGCCAGTTATGCACCAGAAACCACTACTAAAATGCATACGCGTAAGCAGCAAGCTTTAGTGCTAGAATATAGGACACTATTTATGCTCCAAAGCATGTTTATTTATGGGGAAGGGTTTTCAAAATTAAAAGTAATCGGTGATGTGCATTTGCTTGTGTTCCTTCTGCTGAGGCTCCATCACCATCATTTGGAGCTTGCCCAAGAGCTCCAGTGCAACGTCAGAGTTCTCATTGGCAGAGAAGTAGCGTGCTGCAACATCGAGTGCCGACACTACTTCACACGCGAGTAGAACCTAGAAAGCTTTGTTTCCTCTTCTCCTTTTTTACTGGAAGAGCACTGCCCGCATCCTGCACAATGGGCGAGTTGCAGAAATCTTGAAGTCTGCTACCGTGCACAGTGAATACTCCTTAACCATGGTGACTAGATCTGTTTTGGCTGAAGAAATTGGGTGCAGCACTGGAGACTTAGGGAGGCACAGAAACGTTGCACATCTTTTCTGCACGCTCCTGCTGTATGTTGTGATAAAAGGATTAAGCTCACCCGTGCTGAGCCATTACTTGCGATGGGAGATGAAGCAGCAGCTACCTGCTGCTTGTCACATGCATGTGGGCATAAGGCGATCATCTCCAGCACTGCACCCAACTTCTGCGTTCAGGGCAAGACGTGCCATGACGGAGTTCTTGCTTTGCTGGGTAGCTGACTTCCAGATTTCTTCAGCCCATCATCGAGTTATGATCATGATTTCTGAGTTGGCCAAACTGCATTTCGTCAAAAGTGTGATGTATTCTGACCTCAATATGTGCAGAGGACACTGCTCAAGCAAAGGCTCCTGCTACCCTGCCACTAAACACACTTGATGCCGTGAATGGACAGGTGAGCATGTACATGTTTATTTCAGTAGCAAGATATTGCAAGTTGCATATCATACTAAACCCATTTCATAATAAGTCGTTAAGACTGCTTTGTTTTGTTGCATAGGGGTGCATAAAAAAATGCTTTCTTTCCTGGAAGCACAGCTGACTATTCTGTTGGTTCTGGCAGCTTTTGCATAAAGGCACACTAGGCTGGCTACTGTCACTTGCCACTGTCATTCCTTGATGAGAAAGAAGACGCACAACATTGTTCTGGCATGTTTGTTGCTGCAGCCACAGGATGGCTTGCCTTGGGGCGAACACCATGATTGCAGCCTAAGCGGCCATTCGGTGGTATTTTGGCTACCAGCGACGCAAAGGAGAGTCAGTTGCTGTTTGATTAAAACTTCTTTCTGGGCGAGTTGGTGCATTCTGAACCTAAGAAATGTAACAGCCCTAACTCATTCATCCACAGAACGAGAGGAGAAACACGAGGCCCAAACGCCGACTACCAACTTAAATTTTATTGATGGAAGGCAGGCACCTTATAAAGGCGAGGAACAGGTGGGAAAAGGTTGGAAGCGATAAAGCTGGGGATAACTACAGCATCGAAGAATGCACACGCTAGCAAGCAGTATAAGAAAATCAATACATACCAAAACACGCACAAAAAAGAAAATTGTTGGCCACTTGTCAAAAGTTGACCTCTGGAGCAAAGAACAATAAAGAGTGGTGCTAATGCACCTACTGCCATATTTCTTGTATGGTATGCTTCCAGGCTGACATGCGCTGTCTTGTCGGCACTCTTACCGAGAATCTTGGTCTCTGAGCGGAGCCACGCACCCTTTTCACTTCCTAACCTGCATGCATAACCAAATGTGTGTACTTGTCCTTTAAATCACTTAAACTTCGGGCATGCTACCCCAGACGTTCCCCGATGCACCGGCCAGTTTGGCTGACAAAGCTTTCCACATGTCAAGGCAATGGCGTAGGCCACTCATGTGGAACACTTGAACTGAGTTTCATGTTTTACCTGGCATCCACATTTTTTGGAACTGAAGCGATTTAAAGAGGCGAGTACATAGGTTGGGTTGTGCACGATGGTTAGTGCAAAGGATACATGGCTTGGTCGGGAGAGATCTGGATTCTCTGTAATAGTGCAGACAAAATGGCGTGTCAGCTTTGAAGTATACCATGTAAGGCAGTAGGCGCATTAGCAGCCTGTCTTTATAACTCTTTGCAGCAGATGTCGGCTTTTAGAAGTGGCCAACAAAATGAGTTTTTTTTTCTTTTTTTTGGTTTTTCTTATGTTGCTTGCTTGTGCTTACATTTTTGTTGCTGTTGTTATCCCCGACTGCATCGCTCCCATTTTTTTCCCATCTGTTCCTCACTGCTATACGGCGTCTGCCTTCCATCAATAAAATTTCAGTTGACAGCCAGCGCTTCTGTCTCGTATTTCTCCTCTCATTCTGTGAATGCATGTGTTAGCACTGTTATATTTCTCAGACAGTTGCTGTTGCTGGTGCAGCAGAATGTCAAAATTGCATGTATCAGGCACGTAACCAAGATTGTCAACACCTTTACATGCAACTCATGTCTTTAATGCAGTTTTTGCCATCTCCAACCACGTGTTAACATGCGCTGTGGAGAAAAATTTCCATGAGGACTGACAGACAGAAAAACTTTATTTCTGCAAGTGAGTTTTAGACCCTGCTGGGTCCCTGGGCCACTACGCGGTCACGCACTGCATCATGTAGATCATGTCGGCACACGACGTTGGCAGCCCGAGTCACCGCAGCAAGCTGCGATGTCCAGTCTGCAGATGTGAGCAGGACCTCCCAGTCCTCTCAGCTCGAGATGCCGTGCTGTCCCTGCGGGGGAGGGTCAGTAGGGCAGCCGAAAAGGATGTGGGGGAGTGTGGCCTGAGGGTCACCGCATAGGGAGCATGCAGGGGACGTGCCACAATAGTGGGATAACAGCTGAGGGGATAACAGAGAGCGGGTCTGGAGGCGTCAGAAGACGATCTGTTGGAAGCACGGTGCAAGAATACTGAGGTGTTGACACTGCGCCCGCTGGAGCGTCCCGATTATGTTCGGCCACGGCGGAGTGCGCCATGCAGTTTGGCTGCAAGCCGACAGATGGCGCCGATGTCAGCGGGCCCAGTTGAGCGGTTCTGGCGCCTTGAGATTCCGCTGCCCAAGCTCGATTTTCGCTTTGGTGGCGTGAATTGAATTCAAAACACAGAAGAAATTCGTTGCTTAAAATTAAAATCAGTAGTGTAGCAGTCATAAAATTTTGTTTGCATGAAATTATCTTGTGCAAAGCGGTTAATGATATGAGCTCAGTCGAGCAGCACTCGAAGCTCATTCACGTTTCGCTTCCTCGCTCAATTCATGTTTCATTCGATCTAATCATAGATCTAAGCATAATAAAGATAAGTGGGGGTCCTCGTGCCCTTTTACGCTCACAAGGGCAGAAAATTATTGCACCGGAAAATTTTTGCTTGACGCTTATCGTTGCTTTTTTACTCTGTATGAAGACCGTTCAAACATTGTTTCGTTGAGTGGGCTAAATTTCAAGATGCAGAGCACTAGTATAGCGAAGCTATTTACAACTCGTTTTAGGTAAAAACTTTCTCACGCTGGAAATGTATCAGACGGGATGAAAGGGTGCGTCGTATAGTGTACCATAACCCAACGCAAAAGCTTGAGAAAAAAGCATTTTTATTCCGATGCAAATTATCATAGAACGGGCACAATTTTCAATAAGCTCCTTTCCACTGGATGCTAAATGGCGATGCGGTGTATTTGTTGAAGCACCATCAAGTGCAGGCATCAGAGTGGCAGAGTCAGAGTCAAATTGCTGTCGCTTAACCGATGGCTACAAGGCTGTTCCCTTATTTGCAGGCATCAGAGCATTCAAGGAAGCTTGGAGAGGCTGCATCGCCCTGTTGTTGTCGACCTTCGGCTGACGTAGCTTGGATGCTTGCGCAGGAGGTTTCCTCTTCCGGGGTGGTTTTCTATGTCTCTGTGGCCGTGTAAGATGTCCTGTGGCCGTGTGAGATACTTAGGACAGTTCGGAAACACAGTCACCGACCGATTTTTCGGAATCGAAGGGACCCAGAAAATGGTCCGAATAATCGAACAGACCGAAAAATCCGTGAAGTACAAAAAAACCACTTTATTGAGATGAAATCGGCTTAAAAACGTCACTGATTTTACCTCGCGACAAATTTCTCTTGCTGGCGACGATTTTCGCCTGTATTTGCTCCAAACATGTGCTTTCACTGTATACGCTAGACAGCAAGGTCACTACATTTAGTTGGAATACTTCCCACACTTCTTTGATGGACCCGGCAGGGCCATGTTGTCCACAACCCGAGTGTGCACCACACTGCTCGTCAAACACACGCAGAGATAAGGCACTTTTCATTCAAAGAGGCGGAACCGCCGGACGCAATCACAAAACGGCGAACGGATGTAACTTCGTGAAGACTGAGCGCCACTCGGTCGATGCGGTAAGAGAAACCTAAGAGACAAAACGACGAATGGCAAACGTATGAGACCCGCCACGGTGGCTTAGTGGTTAGGGCGCTCGGCTACTGATCCGGAGTACCCGGGTTGGATCCCGACCACGGTGGCCGCGTTTCGATGGAGGCGAAACGCTAAGGCGCCCGTGTGCTGTGCGATGTTAAAGATCCCCAGGTAGTCTAAATTATTCCGGAGCCCTCCATTACGGCACCTCTTTCTTCCTTCTCTCAGTCCCTTCTTTATTCCTTCCGGCCGAGATGCGAGATAGCTCCTGCACAATTTCCTTCCCCCAACAACCAATTTTCAATGTATGGGACAAGCAATAATTGCCCGCGGCAACGTCGGCGACAGAAACAAGTTGACACCGATGACAATCTGGCTGCAACCTCGAAGTGTCGGAGATCGCAGGGACCTCTACTGGCAACAATGAGGTACCGAAAGTATGTCAAGCCAATCCAACTGCACCGTAAATCCACCTCAATCCAAGATGGCCCCTTTTGCGCCGGCGGAAAGCCGATAAGATGGCCGATTTTGGCCCGCAGGTGACTGAAATTAGTCCGAAAAATCGAGCTTTTGGACTTTTGATATCCGAAATATCCGTCGCGAATATGTATGTGCTTCTATGGAGTGACTGACGGCGCCTCATTGAGGTCCGAAATATCCTACAAGACCGAAGTTTTGGAGTC
This sequence comes from Amblyomma americanum, assembly GCF_052857255.1. Classification (NCBI taxonomy): domain Eukaryota; kingdom Metazoa; phylum Arthropoda; class Arachnida; order Ixodida; family Ixodidae; genus Amblyomma; species Amblyomma americanum. The sequence continues at coordinate 492,525,285 of NC_135497.1, read as the reverse complement.
CGAATTACCCGTCGGCTACTGTAATGTAGGAACTGCATCTCTGGAAAGCACGGGCATTTCTTCCCCGTAAAGTAGCACTTTTATCGAGCTCCGCATAATATGCCCAGGATATTGCATCCTCTGCAAAAGGCTTGGCGCAGACATGGTCAGTGGGCATTAATGTCTGGTCTGCCCTAGGAATCGCACGGCGCCACTTCTCCAAACGAACATTGTCGGACGGAGCTTTGAATAATGGCACACGCTCCGCACATGTCTGGTAGCCCGAATTGCAGTTCGGCACGAAGCACTTTCTTCCCATTGCGCTGCAGTCATCTGCTGTGGGCTACTCTGCCGACGATAGCCAAACACAAGGTCTTGGTGCAAAATAAAACAACTTGTTAAAAACAGCACAGCAGCGCAGCTGCACACTCCGAAATGTGCCAAAAGCACGTGCTCAGTGCCGCGCCACGCCGGACCGAGCCGCCCAGCGTGGGCCCGCCTTTCGCATCACCCTCTAAGTTAGCGACCGGTTCCCATGGCAACACTTCCCTCTCCCCCGAACATATTGTGGCCGCGAGTGGGCGGTGCTCTTGGGCAAGGCGGGGGGAGAGTGTCAACACCTCCATATGTTATTCTTAAACCGTGGTTGGGAGTGTGTAAGAGAGGGGTGGGGTGACGGGTATGTCCGACGGTCCAAACGCGGTATTTGCGTGAGCTCCGCAAAGGTATGCGCCCACTCCCTTGATTGATTGTTGTGGAAGTGCAGCTTTTCCTGGCTTCATTGCTGGTTTTTCACGGCTGTGTTGCTCAACTAGGATGTGTTTTCACGGTCAATATTGCTTTTCGTTGTTTCCTCTTCCTTGCTGTGGTGACCTCTAAATTGGTGTCCCCAAATTAACATGTATGGAAAATACTGATAAGGTAGGTGAGGATCTGGAATATGGAAGGTGGCTGAATGTTCTGGCGTTAGGTGTGCCCCAAAGATCTTGGCAGGACTCCTGTACCATGTTTCCTCACATTATTCCGTGTCGCCGTGGATATCACAGCCAGTGAACTGCTTCTGTGAAAAGGTGCATACACGTTGAACAGGTAGCATGCTTTCACTGTCACTTTGTGCATCGTCCTCTTGATCGATGTCTGTTTGTTTCTGTCATTTGTGTTTTATTCAGACCTTGCCATCGGCTGTTACCATTCACAAGGTACACTGGCAGACTGCTTCATTGCCCTCGCACTGCTTGTGACTGTGACTGTGTCAGCGTTTTCAAAACCTCTGTACAATTGTCATAAAGTGCTGTAAGGAAAAATGCGACTGATTGTTCTTTAATGACTGCAGGTGCAGGTACTCCCGGGACTTATCATCACGGAGGCCAAGTGGAATTTCCTGCTGCAAAATCGATCCGATGCGAAATTCACACTTGAAATGGCACGTGTAGTTTGGTCGCGGGAGGAGGCTGCTGCACGCAGTCTCACCGGCGAAGCATGCAGGAGCATGGCAGGCTCGTTGAGAAAAATGCCTGCCACACCGGAGAAGGTAGAGGCAGTTGCAAGTAAGCACACTTTGGAAGTTGGAGTCCTATTGTGGGCACTACTGCATCTTTGTTCCCCCTTTTTTATTGTTTTTATTCAATCTTTCTCTTCAATCTGTACAGCTTTTTCTGATGTCACAATGCATCCTTTATAAGAATATTGTGATGGCACCTTGGAAATAATTGTTAGTGTGTGCGTGTGTCGTCCTTTCTGAGAAAAATTAATAATTCACGCAGTGATCGAGGAACTATCCATTGACTGCGAAAGCATTAGTGAGCAGTGCCAAATCTATTATCATTCTGGTAAAATAAAAAGCCTCCGTGCACAGCAGTCTAGTGCAGTAACAGCATATTTTTTGTCTTTCTAATCGCTCCCTGCATGTATGTTGCCTTCCATGTTGATACATTTGTTATCTTGCACGTGGCTGTGCCGTGTCCTGTGTAAATCCATGTTGACAAAATTTGCCCAAAATGTGCCAATGTGGCTGCGTAAAAATAATAGTTTGATTCAGTTACAATTGGTGTTTGAGCATTCTGTTAGACCTCTTTCTATTCTGCTCGTGATACAGTAAGAGCTCGTTAATTCAAACTCTGTTCATTCGAACTGTTGCCTGGGTTCTGGCACAGCTCTGTGTATTTCAGTGGGGGAAACTCGATATTTCGAACAAGTTGGCATCTGCAAAAATTAATTCGAACTAGGAGCTCATGGCTGACATCGCTCCTCATAGCTAGAAGTTGTCCCACAGTGGTTACAGTGCGCTGCAAATTTACTAGAGATGCAAAGCAATGAAAAATTAAAAAAAGCCAAGCGCACGATGCTGGCGCAGCCCGCACTCCGGTGCTTGCCATAGCAGGTATTCGCTGCAGGGGCACTCGCCCGTGCTGCTAATGCTTCGGCACAAGCCGTTCCTGGTTTTATTTGTGCCGCAGTCCCTGCGTCACTATCGCATGGTGTGCACAAAGCAGTTCGGCCGCCACTGTCATGCTGTTTGTACCGCAAACTACACGGACAGCGGTGTGGAGACATTGAAACCCTTGAGTGGCGCGATATAATTGAGATTGCATGCTGTCAGCAGAAGCCACAGGGCTCTCCGGCGGTGAGAAGGACCGACTGTGATGAGTCAGACAGCAGCGACGGCCTATGCGACTGTCAGGTGCATGTGAAGAATCTCAGTGCTTGATGTTGCAGCATGCTACTTCTCTGCCAGTGAGAACTCCGAGTTGCGCTGGAGCTCTTGGGCAAGCTGCAGTTGATGCTGAAGGCGTCTCAGCAAAAGAAACACTAGCAAATGCTGATCACTTATTACTTTTAATAGTGACAACCCTTCCCTGTAAATAAACGTGTTTTGGTGCATAGATGCTGTCATCTTTTCCAGCACTAAAGCTCACTACTCACGTGAATGCATCCCAATACTTGTTCTTGGTGCATGAATTCTCAGAATCGCTGCCACTAACGTGTAGTAGCGGCTAGCTCGCGATGTGTGACTGCGTGTGTCTGCTTCGGGTGCTACCTGTGTAGTGGGCGCAACGACCGCTGACTGTAGCGCCCATTCGATAATTGGAACTTCGCTTAATTTGGACATTTTTCCGGTCTTCTTCGAGTTCGAATTAATGAGATTTTACTGTATTTCACTCTAAATGCCATTATGATACAGCCGCACATTTCTTTCCAATGAGCACTGCATGTTTTGATGCTGTTTACTGCTAATTTTTGTCCTGTGTGTGTTGATAAATTATTCATAGGCCACATTTTCTGAAAAAGATGAAGTTGAGGCCCAATTTGTGTTATCTGCATTGCTCTTTCAGATTGCTTGCAGAAATACGTGGAACTGCATCCTGCTGCCGAACCACCTGTACATTCCAGGGTTGGGGCAGCAAGGAAGTATTTGCGCAGCTTTTTCACGGAAGCCGGTCGACAGGGAAAGCGCGGCAAAGCAGTAAAAACCAAATCCGCTGCTGAAGTTTTGGAAAATGCATAACTTTCTTTTGCAGTCATGTGGTAGTGCTCGGATGGTACCTCGTAGTAAATTTATAATAAACCAGTCGTGAGCTCTAAACCTCAAAAATTGGTGTGCTTCCTTTTACTGCTACATGTCACCTCAAGAACAATCACATCCAATGGCTGAAGTGCGGCTAGTCCGTCACTATTCCAGCATTCAGCATGCCGGCATAGTGGCTTGCCATTATGCTGGCAACATGGCCTGCCATTATGCCGGCAACCAGCTTGCCATTATGCCGGCAACCAGCTTGCCACTATGCCGGCAACCAACTTGCCATATGCTGGCATAATGGTTTGCCATTGTGCCAACATTCAGCAGTTCCCACTACCATAATCTATCAAGATGGTGGTTTCCATTTCATCCACCATTGGCCAGATTTCTGACAGGGGAAAGGCTTTTTACAACACAAATACTGAAAGGAAATGCGGCTGCAGTGAATCTGCGCATGAATTCTTCCCGTAAGCTACTATATCTACGAATTATACAAATTGATAATGCCCATAACGTCAAGGTTTTCTGCTGAAGCGCTCTCACCAGCATATTCAACGGCTGCCACTCTTGTGTACTTCGTGGACTTAATGGCAAATGGGAGGCTTGCGCCCTTGGAAAACGTGGCTTTCCAATTGAGTCCACAGCGACTTGGCTTAGAGTTACCCTTGCTAGCATGCTGTCGTTGCTGCAGTACTTGACTGAGACGCTTGGATTTAGGTACCTAATGACTTTGCATATGACCACAGACCCTGTGGAAGACTTGTTTGGAATCATCCGGCAGTCCTGTGGATGCAGTTTCTATCCTCCTCCAGAACAGTTCCTGATCACTGTTAACTGCCTGTGGAGTTCGCTTACCTTTCCGCAAACTCGTCGGTCGTGTGTTTGCAAGGAAGGCCGCTCGGAAGTCGCCAACAAAGGGACCCGTCCCGTCCCGACCTCCCCTTCTTGCGGCAGACGTTCTTGTTTACTCCGCGCCGTCACGGGCATAACCCGTGTTCAGAAGCCTAAGTACAGGTGTCGACATGTGTGCGTTGTCAGGGGGTTGCCGAGGCTTCGGGAATGCACGACATACGGCTGAGTAGGAGCCGAGTGACCATGAAACCCATTATTCCCGTAAGCACGGTCTTCTTCTCTTTCGATGTTCCCTAAACAACTTTGGTGATCGTCTCGTCGGCATATGTTTGTCGCGTGTGCGAAAGAGATAGGAAAGTGGCAACGGCTGTGCCGTGGGTGCCGTGGGAGAGGTTGGTTGCGTTTGTGCTGTTTGTGTATTTGATTGCAACCTCTCCTTTGCCAAATCTTTAATCAGTACTCTTTCTGTCGTCCTACTCTTTCCTGTGTCCGTCTCGTCGTGTGCGCAACACCATACCAAGAAAACCTTACAAAGCATTTGCGATTTTCTGTAGGACCCGCATAAATGCGCGAGATGTTGCTTCAGCAAGTTACAAAAAATAGTTTCCGTTTGTTCTAAGGCTCCGTTCACGTAATCTCCGAAGAAAGCCGTGTCAACTACGCGAAAGTTTATTACTTATAAGAAAGTTTTTGTGACGACGGATGCGCAGGGAACCGCTATTACGACTGCAGTGCTGGACGTTTCCAAATCCGGTCGCAGAGAGAAAGGGGCGCCGGAAACGGGGGTGCATGGGGAGCGACTGCTCCCCCATCGCCCACAGACGAGGTAGCACGGCTCCCCCAGCCAAATGGCACCTGTAGGCTTCTGCTACGCCCCAGGCCGCGCCAGGAAAGTCGGGTTTTTTCTCAGAAGGCAAAACGTTTGAGGATCAGACGGTATTCGCTTCCATTCTCGCTGGAGTAAATCACTAATTAAACACATTCTCCGCCTTTTTGGATGCCTCCCGACCACATTATGCCCCCGAGCGCTGAAAGATAGCAATTTTGACGTTCTTCGTCTTGAGCAGGTATATGGCCTGCGTAGGCAGCATTTGCAGAGCTGGTCTCTCGTCGCAAATACGCGACCCTGCAGCGCATCGACGCCACCGACATGCTTGCACAGATGGATGCTACGGGCATTGCCCTTGTGCCTCGGGATCATATTAGCCTGATACCAGCCAGTGCAGCTTGCGAGTGTCGGAAATATTCTTTACGATAACCAGAATGAATTCAGTAGGAAAGTGTGATCTGTCACGCAGTTGGTGCAAACTGTACATGGTTTTGCGCTTCTATTGGATGAGTGGTCTCAGACATGTAATCTGGTTGGATCTTTCAAAAGCTTTCGATCCTATCCCCCATACAAAGCTCATAAGGAAGCTGTTTCACGCCGGTTAGCGGTGTTAACTGCAAACGTTTTCCCGTTCCCGCGTAGTACCTCTCTGCAGCACTACGCAAGAGATTGCGCCAAAAAAAATTGGAGGGGACACTTAAGCCTCAAGAGCATAGAGTGAGACGGTAGCGATGTGGGTTAATTGACATATATGCAGAATATCATTCTCCACTTTACATCCCTAGATCCCTGGGAGTCCTCATACCTCTCTACGGCGGAGTGGTGCAGTGGTGCAGCGGTTAAGTGATGCACCACTGCCCTGCGATGGCAGGTGCTCCCAGCGATGGGCCTTGCGCGACCCTGGTTGCTCCTCTCAAGCGACCAATCATTATTTGAAATTCCGGCAGCCACGATGGGCAGTTTTCTCACTATCCGGCGGGCAGGTTGTGATGAAACCGCAAGGTGACGTGATGTAGCTGGCCCACCTGCCTCCTAGGTCGCTCTCTGGACACCCCCTGCCAGAGCCGTACTCGTGATTTTTCGCTCACAACGCCGACGCTGGATTTTCTTAACACCAGCAACCGGTGTGAAACAGCTTTCTGATGAGCCCTGGATGGGGGACACGATCAAAAGCTATTGAAAGATTCAACGAAATTACATCTGTCTGTCTGAGCCCACTCATCCAGTAAAAACGGAAAGCAATGTGCGGTTTTAACGCTGTCGCGTTAACAGCAACCTTCAAGGAGCGATTTTCAAAATTTGAAAACTCGAGTATATGTATTCATTTTTGAACCTAAAATCAGCTACTATTTTTTTTATAGCTGTTGCAACGCTGTATGGAAATTGGCAGCTTTGCCTCGGCTGAAGGCTGCAGTCGTCCGGCCGTCCCCGTGAGAAGGTGTTTTTTTCGTCGATTCGCAATCCACGAATACTTTGGAAACTATGATGGCGCAGCTCACGTGTCCCAAGTGCGAGGAACAAATCTGAGCTGAAACAGTACTTGTGAGCGGTCTTGCTCGATATCGTTTGGGGGGGGGGGGGGGGGGGGGGGGATTATGGCTAAATAAAGTGACCTTGGAGCTTCCGTTTTCAGAATTTCAGGGAACATTCGCCGTTTTTAAGGTGAGCACTGTGTGCGAAAGCAGCGGCCAGTGCCTTGTACAGCCCGTCGTACAGGCCTAGTAGGCGCGTTATGAGTGGATAACATTTATACGCTGGGAGGAGCGGATTCAAAGCTAAGGAGGGGGAAGTGATCGCCTAACCCCCATCCCAAGCTCTGGATATATATGCACACACACACACACACACACACACACACACACACACACACACACACACACACACACACACACACACACACACACACACACACACACACACACACACACACACACACACACACACACACACACACACATATATATATATATATATATATATATATATATATATATATATAACGCCGAGAAATGCCTCTTTTTTGGTAAAAAGACAAAAGTTATGTGTGCGCTCTAAGCAAGACACCTTACGATATTTTTGTTCATTTCCTTGCCTGTGTCCTGGGAAATGGGTGACCCGTGATTCCTGAGAGGAAGGCAGAACAGCAGACGGCCTCAGGAAAAGCAGAGTACACATGGCTGGCATGAAAGAGACCCCCTCTTCTGTGCGCCAAAAGCGTGGGAGTGCTCTTACTGCTGTTCTCTTTTTCGCTTTTTCCCTCGCAGCAGGGAGCGTCGAGAGCGCCGCTTGCGGTGATGCGGCGCCTGCCAGTTCGGGAAATCATCCCACCCCTCCCTTCTTTTTCAGCCCTCCTGCGCGGCAGTGGGGCGAGAACAGGGCTCTACTGACGTTTGTTTTTCCCGCGGTATTTCTGTCACAGGCTTGGGTACACGAGCTGAGCGGCATAGCCGAAAGTGAAAAAGAGTCGCACTCGACTGTTGGTTCGCTGAAGCTTTTGTTGACGGCTCGCCGCTTAATGAACATCGAGGCCAGGACAGCTGCTTCGCGTCCGCCGTCCTTGCTGCGGCAGGAAGAGGCTTCTCGTCGTCCCGAAAAACTTTGGGCGTACATTGGGGTCACACATTTGCCGCGCGGTTGTCCCGCACATGAGCTCTGGCCACTGTAACTCAAGCGACGTAGCACTTGCAAGTTGTGGACCGCCACGGGAACCCAAGGAGGGCCTCGGTGGAATTTTCAAACAAAAGCGCATCCTCCAGCCAAGGGCAAAGAACTTTCTAACGCGTTACCGCTCGGCGAAGCTTCTGCTTCAAGGCTTCGAAGTCTACTTGCGTCTTGTGTATTCGGTGAACTGGAGTTTGTAGCTATCGTCCCATTAGGACACCAGCGAGCGCAGGCCCAGTATGCTCCTGTGGCGTTGTTCTGTAGGAAAGCGAAATAGGGCCGATGTTTGTTTGGAAATCTCCAGGCACTGAGAGCCTCTTCCACTGCCCTTAACCCATCTTGACGGCTTGGCTTGCTTGATTATTTTGGTCGGAGGGTTTCATTTTGTTCTTGGCTTCAGTTCTGCCCTGGCCTTCTGTCAGTTGTCTTTATGTTTTCTTTTTGGGCCTTTCTTTACTGTTGTCCCACCTCATGATCACCCGGTAAAATTTATTTAGGACTGCGCTTCTCTGTAAGGAAGTCTCGTTACTCTGCCCACCACCACCGAAAAATAAAAGCCGACTTCGGTACTCGGAAAACCTCGATTGCTGCATTAGCATCCGCCGCCTGCCAACTAAGTTTGCTTTCTTCAGGACCGCGGCTTAATCGAGTGTGACGCCGTCTCGGGGGCAGCGCGCCTCGCTGCTGCTATAGGTCGGACTCTGCGCCGCGATCTCGTTTCTAAATGGTGACAGCAGGAACGGACTGTGGCCTACTGTGATTGAATGTGTGCGTAGATGGTGTCTTCCGGAGTGGACTACGTTATACTGTGAGTGAATGTGTGTATGGATTGTGGCACTACATTGGCCTATGTTCTTCTGTGACTGAATATATGCCTAGCTGGTGACTTCTGGAGTGGACTGTGATGTGGACTGTGTGGATTGATTGTGTGCATAGATGGTGACTGCGGGAGAGAATGTGTGCTATTATAAGAGACTGTGCGCATAGCGGGGTAGATGCGACAAGCTTTAGGACATTGTTAATATTGAAGGGACGCTCCGGTGGAGCAATTGCCGGCAGATAAAGCAAGGCTAACCCCACCTGTAGCATTCAACACCTCACCTCAACTCAACTCACTCGTCGCCGGCGCCAGGCTGCTTGAGCCGCACGCACACACGTGAAAGCACACACACATGCACGTGCACGCAAGCGCACGCGCAGCTCTGTCTATACGCGGCGGGCATCACCCAAGCAAGCACACAACGGGTGACTTTCTATCATTATTTACCGTCGTTTTATATTTTTCTTTCCCGCCACCCTCCCTCAACTTTACGCTTACAGGAGCGAGGAAAGGGGGAGTTGATGCAAGGGAAAAGTTTTTTGGGACCTTGGCCTTCGTGATTTTGCCCCTCACGGCAGCCAGCTTCTCTCTGGTTTTCTCGGAACGAGTCCTTCTGTTTCGGCATCTAGCAACTCCTTATAGGCACAGAGGCTGCCTGCCGCTCGCTCATTGCCCGGACGCGGAAAAAAGGCATAATGCACAGCCACTCATCAGCTTTGAGCGCCTGATGCTGCAAACATTTCAAGCCCAGCAAGCAGCAAGGAGATTCCTCGCTGAGCAGAAAGAGCAAACCAAGACTGGGGCGTAGCGTTTCTGCCAGGACGCAACGCTGACGTCACAGGTGCTGCTTTGGAGATGGACTAATGGCACCCCTCTGTATCCCTGCGCAGAAACTCAGCTTAATTGTGGACTAATCACTGGAACTGATAGGAGCAGATGGCAGTGTCCAAGAACATTTTGCACACAGCGCAACAAAGATGGCACGAAAGACTAACAAGCGCTGGCAAACGAGCAAACGCTATCTACTGGGTTTTTCGAGAAAGAACAGAAATACATCGACACTGAGAGCTATAATCACAAACAGAAGTTATCTGCAGGCCATGTGGGAAGAGAAATATCCCATTTTACTCTGATACAAGGTAACAGAAGGATTACTGATGCATATTGCGCCTTTGTGATGAAAGTGGAAAGCCTCCATTACTTCGCGCGTTAACTTATCGCTGTGGCAGAACAGGATGCGTGTGTCCTTGTACTTCGGGATGCATGTGCACTTCTTGCATCGAAATGCCGACTAAGCGAGGGGGTCACCTGTTGCTTTCCTTACCTCGTATTCCTTCTCGTGCTTGCATTTACACGCCCTGCAGTGGACAGCTGTCTGTCAGAAGGGGTCCTTTCTCTTTGTGTTTTCTGGCTCCATAAGACGCTTATTGACACACCTTCCAGTCTCTCCAATGTACATGGCGCCACATGGAAAGGGGACCTGATACACCACCCCTTATCTAGCAAGGTATATACGGGGAAACGTGGCGCACCTGACAAGCATCTTTCTTCCCATCTTGCCTCTGCATGACCTGTTTGCTCATTGCGCTAAATTTCTTTGAGGCGGAAAACGCGACATCTATGTCATATCTACCCTCGACTTTTTTCCGCTCATGTGACATGCAATGCGCTTACGGAACCACAGCCGGCCTTTTGTTCTTAGGTTTACTTCTGGCCGAACTCCATCCTTCAGGTGTCTAAGGAATTTCTCCGCTTCCTTTGAAATGCGTTGATAAGGGTAGCCGTTTTCTTATAACCTGGTCGATTGTGCTGCAACGTTCTCCCCAATCCTTTCATGGCAAGATTTCTTCAGTGGAGATTGCAAACGCGAAACGATAATGCCTCCTATATGAGCTTAGAGTGACCAGACTGGAAGTTTCGCAAGGGCTTGGCAGATCTTGGCCGATAACTCCAGCAAACATGTTTGTCTTTACAAAACAAAGCCAAATCAAGAAACAATAGTTCTTTTTTTCGGGGTACCTCAGTTGTGAATTTCAGCCCACGCCCACACTCATTAACACTTTAAGAACATCGACCATTCTTCTAGGCAAGCTGCCTAGTTGGGCAAACACCATCTAGTCGCGGACGTAACGAAAAATTTGAACGACTTACTTAATGGCAATCTTCAAAATCGCCCTATCAACAGTTCTCAAAAAAATGTTGCCCAATCCATGTGCCACCATGGAACTTGTGCATACCCCGGACGCTTGTAGAAACGACTTTCCCTCCCAATCAACAACAGTGGCCGATAGAAAGAAAGAAAGGGTTTAAAAAAAAACTATCAATTCACACACCACAATTGTCAATGAAAGCTACTTCCTATTGGTCCTGTGTTATGTACATCTTAACAAATCTCATGAGGTTACCCTAACACGTCAATGCTCAAAAACATGCATGTACCAGAGTTATCCAGCTTAAGGTACTCAACCAGCGCGTCCGAATTTTGAATCACGAATGGGTCTGGGACGCACAAAGATGCCAACTGTCTTTGAAGACATCCTTAGACCGCATGGTTCCAAGTCTCCCGTTCAGAGACGATGGAACGGAATGGTCAGCCTGGCTTGTGCGTCTTAGCGGTGACAAAACTTCGAGCTTCGGACTAGTCGACTTGTTGGCTGCTTCCGCCAGCTTGTTCAAGTTGTGGCGCTTCAGAAGTTCAACAGCCCGCGCTTTCACCTTTGAACCATTGAAGTCAACCTGCCAGAATTGCTTCTTTGGGGCTTCGGTCGCTTTCTCGGCAAAGGCGCCTGCTGGAAAGACTTCAAAACAATCTTCGTTATCAGCCCTTATCAATGTGAGACCGCTTTTAGCCAGGAAATTCACAGTATCCTTCTGTTCCCGCTGTTCCGTTCTTTACCACGGGTTCTCTCCAGCACGGTGGCACATTCCAAGGTGCACCGCGGGCGCATGTTTGTGTTCTTTCTCTTAAAAACCCGGTTGATTGTCAGCGCTTGTTTGTTTTTACCTTCGCCTTTCGTGCCGTCTTTGTTGCGCTGTGCGCACAGTGAACTCCGACCAACTAACCCAAATTTCTGCTTTACTTAGTGTCCATGAATCGTTCCGTGCAATCAGCAGCATACCGTGCAGAGTGATGGTGTAAAAAGCGCGATACCATGAGGGAAAATTCTTTCCCGGTCTTCCCTTCGAGCCCTCAGTAGTTTCATATGCTCGCGTCTACCGCTCACATATGCAAACAGTTGTAAATATGCCTCAGCTTTTACCGCCTGCCGATTAGCCTCCCCGGTCTCGTCGTCTTCATTTCTGCGGTGAAAACCGATTTCGGTGTCTGACCTCCAGCCACGACCATGGGCCTAGGCGAGACAAGCCATCCTTCTACAAGCGGGAAGCGACGAGAGTCAACGTTGGAAACAAGCTCTGGCCCCAAAGTACTGAAGGTAAGCGCTGACGCTTGCTATATTTCCTTTGTGCACAACTTTTATTTTCAATGGTCGACTCTCTGTATCGGTTGCGGTGATACTCGAAGATATGAGCATTATGAAATGTTGAAATGCACAGCTTAGAAAACCAGATATTGCTTTATAAGGTCATAGCATGACATCATGTAATAGAATGTAATGTAATGTCATGTCATGTAAAGGCAGCGAGTAGCGCAGTCACGCCAATAACAGTTATTGAGGTAGCCATGAGCAGCTTAAAAATTGGTTTCAGTGCAGCTCATTTGGTTGAGCAGCAGACGCAAATTCGAAACAACGCAATTGTTCCCCTGCTACGGCAGCATTTTTTCGGTGCATTCTGCTTAATTTAGTACGTTAATCCAGAGATGTTTTGCAAAAACGCTTATTAAATTTTCGCCTGTGCTTTCCTTTCGTACTTTTTTGTTTGCATCTTTCGTTTTGCTCGGTAAGGAGCCAATTCTTTATGGTTCCTTGTTTGCAACTAAATGAGCGCTGTACAGTTTTGTTCATAATATTACGGAGCATGCTTTGACTGCCAAACTCTTGCCACGGCTTAAATAGTGAATGCTAGGAAGTACCTTATACATGTGACAGCAAATGCCGCTCGTGCGCTCACGCATGAACCCAACAAACCGCCATACATTCTCTACAGAACTCGTGAGAAAATTTGAAACACCGAAGCCCGCTTCGTAATATTTTGACCGAAGCTGTTCTTCACAGACCCACGGTTGATTCAGTTTTCATCAGTAGGGTTACGCGCCTTTGTTGTTAACACTGCAGTTCACGTCTGTACTAGTCGAGACCCCCCACTGCACAAATTACTTGCGCCCACCCGCGCCGAAAAACCAACAGAAATCTACGCGCCGCTTGTGAGCGCTAGATGATCTTGACCAGTAACACATCATGGCAGCCCTGTGCCGCTATATTTTATAAAAATAGAACAAAGAACGCATGCGTGCTGAACCCATCCTCTGAGGTGTCATTAAATTATACCATCAGGAGCCGCTGCAATGTCGGAAGAATGAATAAATAAATTCGCATCTCAGAATGCCCGATGCCCCAGAGTGCGAGTAGGATTTGGTGTAGGGAATGGCACTGGGTACGGGCCGGAGTCTTTCATCTTCGCAAGCGTGGGCACACTTTATAGTGTTGCACAGCACTGCACACTATGTGGAGGTAGAGCTTGCGTTTGCTAGTGACATGTCCAACATTCTCGGACAAGAATTTAGAAAATTGTACGGTATTGTTGCGGAAATATTCAAGGTAATGGTGCGTTTCTCTGATATTTTTTCAAAATCATTCTCTTAGATTGTTTCCATCGATCACATCGAACAGTTAAGACTAATATAAAGAAACAATGGCGAACGCTTTTGGCGATAGCAATAACGTTAAAAGAAAAAAAATATAAGACTGCGGTCAGGTGTTCTGCCTGTATATAGATTGTTATAGTGAAGCCTTCCATTGTATGAAAAAGTTTCGTTCAAAAATTATTTCGAGTTCAAAAGTACTTTTGTCCACAATTGTTGAGTATGAGTTCGAAACTTACACGTATTAAAGCTAAAGCAATCTGGGAACAGAAATTTGAAAACTTCACGTTGGGTCCCGGCGGCACGTTAAGTGATTTATTTAAATAATGGTACAAGTGAGGAAAGTATTGCCTTTTAATCCCAAGGGAAGGATTAGTTTTAAATTCTTGGTCATCGGCTTCTTAAACACCATACTCATTACATCACGCGTAGTTAGAATTTCAAATCAAAACAGTGATAGCGACAAGTTGTAACAGGTTTTGAAAACAAAGAAAGGCTGGCACTGTCATTCCTGTCGTGAATTTGCGTAACACGCAAGGCTTTTCAGGAACTGTTGAATCTTGTCTCTGTGTCTTATTTTGGGGGCCGCTTCCGGTGGAACAATTAAAACACGTCTTTCGCCCTTGGTGCCCTCGAATGAGTAGTAAGAAAGCATATTTTTGAGCCCTTTGTTGATGAGTCACTGAGAACAAACATGAAAGCGTTCAAGGAGTCTCCGTTAATCATATCAGCACCAGTTTTCCCACTTTCGTGCTTTTTGCTGAGGTCAAAAACGACCAGGAAGATGTCACACAAGAAACTATATTCCATCCCAGTACCAAAGCGGCGATGAATGCAGAGGCAACGTTCTGAGGCTGCAGAATGTAGTGCCAGTACAAAATATGCATACGGGCGTATATAGCATGCATTAAAGTGCGCACCTGCCAAACGCTATTTCATCTGCAACCTCAGCGTGCGCTCGCTGCACGAGAACTATTTCCCGAGTTTATCCTGCGCGACTTTTGCGTGCCATAAAACGTCTTTCCGAAAATGGTGGTCTCCTTCGAAGCAGGACCTCTCGCCTCTGAATGAATTCATCATTTTTACAGCCGTTTTCAGTATGTTCAGTGCCGATAAATGAGGCACCGAGCTTTCGCTTCGTCTCATCTCGTCTATAACGAAACGTAGGAGCGATTAATTTTCTTTATTTTTCATCTAGTGCGACGAGTCTGCCGTTTTTAGTCCTAAACGTAAACGTAGATTGGTTTGTTGACAAAAATGCTTCCCGTTCTAAAAACCAGATGACGCCACTAGCCTGATCTTGTTATTGCGTCTCTGTTGGATACGCCTAACTAAAAGAGCGAATGTGACAAATGTCATAATGCCTGAAAAATGCTTGCGTTCGGCATGCGTAACCGTGCATACGCTTATGTTACGTAGACAGCGTCGATTTATACTCTGTGCTGACCACATCTGTGTACGCCGCAAACAGACGACATGCAGACAGTTCTGCGCGGATTAACATGTTTAACGCGCTGTCCTGATTGGCTGAGAAGGTCTCTGCCTTTGGTAGTGTCCTGCAAGTTAGTTATGGGATGGAGTATAAGTGTGCCATGGAATGTGAGTCGTTTATTCCCTGACTACTAGCTGGAGCACGCTTACAGCAGTGGCAAAACTAATACAGTGGCTATCATCAGGGCGCGTATGTCGGTTATCTTGTCGAGAAAAGTAAACGAGATGGGGCTATTTTCTAACAGTGTTTTCGCTTTCTTTAAGCATAATTGCACCTCAGATCTTTTTGTTTATGTGACAAGGTCCCTGTATAGATTTGGGGAAGTAAAACCTCTTACTTCATTTCTGGATGATTTCAGCATTAAATTCAGTATTGTGATCTTATTGGAAACGTGGTATCACGATGGCTTCCAAATGTTAAAATTACCAGGTTATAACAATTTCTTTCTAAATTGTACTGGCAGACGAGGCGGTGGTATTACAGTTCATGTTACGGCGAGTAAGGACTGCGAAATCGCCCCTGACTTTAGCAAAGTAACATAAGACTGTGAGGTAATCACCTTACGATGCAAAACAAGAAACCATCCCGGTTGTATATCACCCACCAGCAGATAGCATAAAATCTTTCATTCAGTTTTTTTTTTAGTTATTGCTGCAATACGTATGCAGCAACAACTTCCGCCTTGCCTGCGGTGGCGACTTTAACATGAATATACTTGATGATACCAACATTACTCGAGAGTTTATCGCTGTGTTGAATCCTTCTGGTTTTCTAAACCTAATTAAAACATCTACACTAGTTACTGTCGCTACTAAATCCGCCCTGGATTTCATTTTGACAAATATTAACACCAGTGTTGATTTAAGTGACCATTGCCCTGCTTTTATGACCGATCAGAGTGATAGTACAGAAACAAGGGAACTCAAGGAGACAATTATAGTTCAATCCATCACTGAGGATAGTGTAGAAATGTTCTGCGAGACAAGATGACTTGTGATTGGTCTGCGGTCCTGAGCAAAACAAATGCGAAAGATGCATACAATGAATTCATTAAAATCTAGGTGAATGCATACGCAAAACATTTTCCGTTGATAAAACTCAAGTCAAGGAAAACAAGAAAAGTATGAATAAACCGGGAACATTTATGATTGATCAGAAAGAAAACTCGCCTATATCATTTTTTACTCAATTACGCTGCGAAGCTCCGCTAAAATAATTTTAAAAAACACGCAATCAAGTTAACACGGAACTTAAGGGGGCGAGGAGTGCATATTACGAAAAACTGTTTGCAGATATTAATAGACAACGTCCTGTGCTGCATGAAAAATTATAAATAACGTCCTTGGACGTCACGGCTCCTGTACAATTCAAAGAAAAATTACTACAAATGGCTGCGCACTGAAAGATCGCGACTGGCTGAACACTTCAAGCAGTACTCTGTAAGCTTTGTAACACCGAGTAGTGCTCCATCAGGCACAGTTAACCTAGCTTATAATAGTGTCGAAAGCATATTTCTTGCTCCTACATATGAAAACGAAATATATAGCACATTAATGGGTATAAAAAGTAAATTATTGGATACTGATGGTATTCCAATTAAACCTGAAAAATATGTATTAGAATTCCTAACGTCTTCACTTGTTCATATTTTTAATCTGGTACTTGATTCAGGTATATTTCCAGCTGCTATGAAATGTACACGGGTATTAATATTATATAAAGGTGGTGGTTACAATCTTGCGTCCAATTACCAGCAATTTTTGTACTCCCCGCATTTTCCAAGTGATCAGAAGAGCTCATTCTTTCTCGTATTACAAAGTTCTATGATAAAAAACGGCATTTCAACAGATTCACAGTACAGTTTTAGGAAGGGTCGGTCCACTGAGGCTGCATTGCTAGCCCTGAAATTTTTTTTTTCAAAATACTGATAATAGAATATTTATTCATTTCTGAAAAGCGTTCCACTGCATCGATTGCCGTATTCTCATTAATAACCTTGCATCGTATAAAATTCGTGTGACAGCTTTGGCTTTGCTAATACCCTACTTAGAAAATAGTCGCCACCGTGTGTGCAAAAAGGACCAAAGGTGATGTTTCTTCCCAATAACAAGTGGTGTTCCAGAAGGAAGTATTTTGGATCCCCTTTTATTTAATGCTTATATAAATGATATTGCTAATGTTGACACCTCAGTTTAATTCTTGATCTATAATCTGATTTGATTTAGGGAGGTTTAACGTCCTAAAGCGATTTAGGCTGTGCTGGACGCCGTAGTGAAGGGCTCCGGAAATTCCGATCCCCTGAGGCTCATTAATGTGCACTGATATCGCACAGTACAGGGCCTCTAGAATTTCGCCTCTATCGAAATTCCGGAGGCCCATGTCCAGTGCAATGCCAGTGAATCCATCAAAATTCGACCGCTGCGGCCGAGATCGAACCCGCGTCCTTCGGGCCAGCAGCAGAGCGCCATAACCACTGAGCCACCGCGGCGGCTCCGTGACATATGCTGACGATAGCACCTCCCTTACTTCTGAGTTCATTATCAGGCAAATGATCTCAAGATGCAACCGTATCATCAATAAGCTGTAAGCATGAACAACTTGAAATCCAATGAAATCCAAAGCTATTATCTTCCGCGCTAAAATAAAGTAGTTTATCCTCTACATTCACCAGTACATAGAAATATTTGAGGAACATAAGGTTCTTGGTGTATTTTTCTTTCCACCTTAAATGGGACGCTCATATATCCCACCTCTCTAAATACCTCTCAGATCTGTCATCGGTGTAATCTCATGATTCCGCACATTCCTTCCCATAAGCGCCAAACTACAAATATATTACGCTCTATTTTCTTTTCTTTTCAGCCGCCGCGGTGGCTGAGTGGTTACGGCGCTCGGCTGCTGGCCCGAGAGACGCGGGTTCGATCCCGGCCTCGGCGGTCGAAATTCTATGGAAGCGAAATTCTAGAGGCCCGTGTACTGTGCGATGTCAGTGCACGTTAAAGAACCCTAGGTGGTCGTAATTTCCGGAGCCCTTCACTACGGCATCTCTCATAGCCTGAGTCGCTTTGGGACGTTAAACCCCCATTAACCATTAACCTGTTTTTCTTTCACATAAATTACTGCACCCTGGTATGGGTGACAACAACTAAAGCAAAAATGAACAGAGTTGCAGTCTTGCAAAGAAAAATGATCCATCTCATCGTAAACTTGGAAGCAACGTCGAGTATTAATCCCAGAATAGCATCTCTCAATATTATTGTGTGGACAATATTTATGAAATTCATTCGTTGCAAATATTGTGCATTTATTCTACAGGTATGAGCAATTTCTTAGCCCAGCTTGCAGCTCTGGAGCATCGTACTACTGGTGTCAACACTCGATGTACTGACACTTGGTGTCTACGACAATTTAGAACCAATTTCCAGCTACAATCCCTGGCTCATAATCTTCCATTTTTTCTTAACAAATATAAAGACACTACAGGATTTAATGCGAAACAACTGAGAAGTTACTCTGTGCAAATTTAAATCCGTATCCCTCGATCTGTAAGTACTTCGCTAACTCCGAGTCATTACGAACTATTTCATATTGCTTAACTTATCTAACTGTGTTTCTAACTGTATCTAACTGTATTAACTGTGTTCAATATTGACAAACCCTTTGTTAGCTTCTTTGTGCTGTGTTATGCTTATGCATGCGTTTATAAGCATTGTTTTTGATGTCTACTTTTGTACTGTTCATGCATTGTTCATTCGTTTCTGTTTGCTGCTGCCATGACATGTTTGGGCTACCTGCGCCTTTGTCACGCTGTTTGTGCAGCTTTCAGACCAGGACGACGTCAGTGAAGACAATATCAAGCAAAATTCCATACCAGCTACTAAGTGGCCCTGGCATTCCTGGTTTCCATTACAATTTTTACTTAACGACGCCAATCTTCTGTGCCATTTGCAACGTTAATCGTTACATTGTGCTGTCTATTACAATTCAGACAAAGGCCATGACTGCAATAAGTTGACAATTTTAAATTTCACAAGAGATACCTGAGAGATGGCATTTGAAGATAAAGGAAAGGTGGGCAAAAATGCATTGCAGTTAGTTCAGTGCAATTCCTTCGTACTGCGGTGCGCTTCTGTAGTCGACATACCTTCAACAATAAAGATGCAATAAAACTATCAGGCCCTGAGCTAGAAAAAACGGCTCGAAAACGTGGTTCCATGAAATTGTGAATCCACCACACTAGTCGCGTGGTTCGGAAAGCACTGCCGGGACACTGGCGTAACGCGTATTTTTATGCCAATACGAGTTAGCGACGGCACACCTCTGCGCCCTATCAAGGATTTAGAGAAAAATATCTCCAGAAAACTAATCTATGTTGCAGGCATTTCGCCTCTATTACTGCCCATTAACCTGCGGTTTTCGTCAAAGTCCGCAGTGATAATGTCAAGGCTTCGGCGAAGAAAAAGGTTTATTTCACTGATGGTGAGATGAGCTCCACATCTGGTAGCTCTTTTTCCAACGCCTTCCGAGTGATTTGCTGAGCGCGATGAATGACTCAAAATGAGCAATATGTTAAAAACATAGTCTCCGCATGTAATTTCAACAAAAAATTGATGCTCGCTGGCTGTCAGCAGCCAAATTACTCTGAGTTTGTGTCCGAATAATCACTGGAATAAATCTGCAGTCATTTTTCATTACAACAACAAAAGAACTTGGCAAGAAATGCTTGCTTAACTTACGTTTTATGTTTCACTGCAATGAAACGCGGCACCGTATAATGCTTGTGTGATGGACTTAATACGCGAAGCTTATACATTGCTCACAATCAGTGTTACGAGAGCTCACTCCGCCGACTTGTTCCAGCGACATTACGCCTATCTTCAGCATTATAAACCTGCAAAGGCGATGGTGTGGAATGCGGCGGCACTGCTGAGGACAGACTGCCAGAGAAAGCGCGAGGGGAGAAGACTAAACGCCGCATGCGGTGCTCTATGCTGACCATGGAATCCCTGCGGTTTGTTTGTTCGGCGGTTGCGCCCTCCAGCCCCCCCCCCCCCCTCCGTGCGCGGGCAGACGAGCACGATTGTGTGTGCGTGCGTGCACGCCAGCAGGCGGCCCTACCAGCAGCGCACGCTACAGACTGCGTTACGGCTCGAACTGACGAAGGAGGTCGGCGGCTGGTACCATACGGGCTGCCAGCAGAGGAGGCGATACGCTGGCTGCAACAAAGCCTTGCCCGCCGTGGACACCTGATCTCCCCCGCTCCCCCCCCCCCCCTAGACACATTCCCATCGGTCATCGTCCTTCCCGTCGTAACGGCCGCGACTTACTATGATTTCGGCACGCGTGCTTCGCCGGCTGCAGGAACAGCGACGGCGAAAGGACCGTTCAGCGAGGAGGGCCCCGAGAGAGAAAGAGCAGCCGAGAAGCTCCAGCGAGACGTTGTAGATGCAGAGAAGACAACGGAGAGGAGCCGGGCTCAGGGAAGAGAGGCAGACCATAGGAGAACCGAAGGAACCGCAGCCAGCCCAAGCAAGATGAGCTGAGTGAAGCCGCAACCTGCCGGACGGACAACCAGCTGCCATAAAAGCCAGCGGTGAGCGGAGCCCCCCCCCCCCCCCCCCCACCCATTTCTCTTTCAGGCAGAGAAATAACTAATGTTTTGTCGGGTCCCGTAGATAGCAACAAATTAGGCTGCTTTGTTAGCGACTCCCTACAGGCGGGAACGTCACACCTCTCTACTGTAAGCGCTGGACTGAGTGGGGATTTAGAAAGGATATTCAGTTTTTCTTGATCCTCTAATTTTTTCGGGTTACGCACCCTCTGATTACACCGTGTAAGTTTATTGCGCAGATGGCACGAACGCAGACCTTGCTGCCTCTCTGGTCATCAACTATAAAGAGCACCAAGCTTCCTCCAAATGAGCACATGGACTTGGAAGCGAGTGAGAGTACGTCCGCTGCTAGTCCTCCACCATCAAACATTATAGGCCCTGCAGAGGAAAGAAACAGTTCTCCTGAGGCTGTGCGTAACTGAAACAAACTTTCATCCCGGAACGTCTTTTAATTTTCATAAAATTGAAACCAGAAGTTGCCAGTCATCGCGGTTTCTGACGTTTCAATGGCTTGAATACGATGAGAAGCAGGAATGTGTTCTCTGTTTTGACTGTACTACGGCGTTTGGAAAGATGGGCTTGAAGTCTCTCTACGGTGCCGAGTCGGCTTTTCTAAAGAAAGACATTAAAAACTGGCGGACGCAACCTCACAAATTCAAAATGCATGAGAAAAGTTAGCATAACAGAGACTCAATCCACCTTGTTATCCAAAGAGATAAAGGGTATCAATAGCACAACTCACCTCGAAGCAGTCTTGCATAGCAACAAGAGAATCGCGCGGGTTTACGGGCTGATTTAATCTCGTTTCACTTCCTCGTTCGACGTAGTTTGTCTATTTGCGGTGACCTTGCAAGTGACGGAGTCCTCATGCAGCTTTTAGAACAACAAAGAGAAGTCTCTGCGCTAAGAACCTGGCTGAACAAACGGGACTGATTGCATATAGCTTAGCGGCGACGTGCAAAACTAAATAGTCAAAGTAATGGCGCACAGTGTTCAGAGAATGCTTGTCGAGAAAATCACGAAGTCACCTTTCTAGTCCATTGTGGCAGACTCCACAAAGGGCCCGTCAAGTTACGATCAGTTTTCCGTGTGTGTAAAGTACTTTTCTCCTGACACGCATGTTGTGCATAAAGTGTTCTTAGGCATGTAAAATCCACCTCACACCAAAGCAGTAACGTTATTTTCAACAACCAAAGACGTCCTGATCAGGCTGTATATCTTGGTCTCCACAACCTCCAGGGACATAGTTTTGATGTGTACATGTCTCGCGAGATCAGCAGTCGAAATCAACAAAATTTCACTGCAGTAATCACCCCCTCCAACTTGTACTTCAGGAGGCGGGTCGTAACCCTGAAGTCATTTGCACCACATTAACAATTGTGTTGTGTGTTATGAGACAGGAAGCAGGCAGAGTGAGTGAAGGAACAAACGCGTGCTGACATCCTAGTCAAAATCAAGAGCAAGAAATGGTCTTGGGCAAGGCGTGTAATGCGAAGGCAAGGTAGCCACTGGTCTTTAAGGGTAACGGAGTGGATTGCAAGAGAACGCAAGCGTAGCAGGGAGCGGCAGAACGTTAGGGGGGCGGATGAGATTAAGAGGTTTGCAGGAATAGGGTTGGCGCAGCTGGCAAAGGGTAGGGTTAATTGGAGATACATGGAAGAGGCCTTTGCCCTGCAGTGGGTGCAGTCAGGCTGATGATGATGACGATGATGAACAATTGTGAAGGATCTGACCAACGCGATCCTAAACTCGGCCAAAAGAAAGTCAGTATACACTGGTATTGTGTCATCTCCGTGCCCGTCAGAATGCAAGATGGAAATGCTGGTGAAGCAGCTGTTGCCTCTGTGCCCAACCCATTAGTCCGAACACATGAACTCCATGTCGAGGTTCTTGGATAATCATGAGTAGGTGCAAATCACTCTCGCGGCAATCCTTGAACAGAATAATTCTATTCGAGACGACCACCGCGCTGCATTCCATAGCGATTTAAAACACATTCAGCGGTTCGAGACGATGTTTGATTTAATTGCATCCATCAAAGTCTTCGGTCCTTCCGAGGAACTCGCCCGTGCACTTCAAACCTCCAGTTGTTCTGCCGCTGCAGCAAGCAAGTCTGCCGATGTGCTCAAGTTTAAGCTGACAAATCTGCGGAGCGATGATCCCTTCCATGAGATTTTTCTTGCATCTGTCTGAGCCAAGAAATTTTATCTCAAATTCCCTTCGGAAACGAGGAAAAGAGGCGGCCACCAAAGAGACTGAACCCTACAAGGCATTTTGTTTCAGCAGCGTCATTAGCCTGGAAAGATGCGCTGAGGAAGGATTTCACTGAGCTGGTCTATACTCTGACGGGGGATATCCACAGAAGGTTCACGCAGCCTGAACTCGACGAGCTTGTTCGTCTAGAAAGAATCGTGATTGATGCACCGAAGGGGAAGCCTCCCTCTGCCCCAGTCTTGGAAGAGGAACTGCGTCTCACACCTCGGATTTCGAGGTCTCCCGGCTTGCTGCACAATTGCTAATGTTGCCGTCACTTGAAAGCAGCAAGCGGACGCAATCCCAGACGTTCATTTATTGTTGAAGTATCAAGCCCAGGGCACGAAACTAATTTTAGATTAACTTTTAAAACTTATGTTTTTGTTTACACGGTCCCTGCATCGTCGACATAATCCAAACTATCCTTCAGTGCCCTGCGAAGTGTGTAAATGTGCTTCGAAGCACAACGTCACCGGACATCACAAAATGAACAAGGGAGGAAATGCTCATGGTGCTCGCTAACGTTTCGCCACGAGCACTTGTTTTCGTCTAGGGACCCGTAAGAACCGGTAAAATACAGCTGTTGTATACTTTCCTCAGAGATATTGGTCAGCATCTTGAAGATCTTGAAGATAATGAGGAAAATTGTTTAGAGGGAGACGACGGACGCTGTGAACTACACTACATCAGTTATAGCTCAGTCGTTAAGGCACAACGATAGGGCAATCTTCCCAAATAAGGGAGCAACCCAGGAGAGCACAATAGAAAACAGCTTAGAACTGACTAGTATTACCTGGAAAAAGGCGGAAACAAGTATTCCTAAATGCACATTCGAAGGATAGACGAAATTTCAATCAAGCCGATTAATGAGTAATTACGCCCTTATTACTGATCAATGAATTTGGCCCAATAAGCAAAGAAATGCTTACAAAAGCATTGGGAACAGTCATAACAAGGAAGCAAATTCCGCACAGCTGAAGACACAGTAACATAAGTTTGATTTATAAAGGGAAAGAAGATAACATGAGCATAAAATCCCGCCAACTGATGACGATGACATCTGTTATATACAGGATGGCGATGCAGGCGGTGAAATTAAAAATGCAGTCATGGTTAGAAAGTAAGAGAATACTCAGAGAACTTTAGAACGGGTTCAGAAGGGGTAGGCGCTTAGATGATAGCCTGTTCGGACTTACCCAATGCATAAAAATAGCCAAGGCGGAAAATAGACCTCTGTATTAGGCCTTCCTGGATATAAGCGGTGCATATGGCAACATGAACAGGGAACTTCTGCGGAACATGCTAAGAATAAATGTATCGGTCATGAGATCATTGATTTCCCACAGAAAAGATACCATGTCGATAAGTTGAAGTAATATGGGAAGGGAAAAGAAGTACCACATTTGTCGAGGTAAGCAAAGGATTAAGGCAGGGTTGTCCTCTGTCACCTCTGTTGTTCATGCTTTATATGATAAATATGGTAAGAAGGATGTAAGAGTGTAATGGGGGGGTATTATCTATCGTACAGATTAGGCAGAAAGGTAGTATAAGCAGAGGCTCCCTGGTTTAATGTATTCGGACGATATTTTACTGTTAGCATATAGCCAGGAAGATGTGCAAACTCTGGTTAATTGCTGTGGAGACGAAGGAGGCACTCCAGCTTTCAGTGTTATCGCAACTAAGTCAGATGGGATGATTTTCAACGATGCAACTGATCAGGTGTTTACAATACAAGACCATTAATTACCCAGAATGGCCGAATAGCAATATCTACGGGTATGGGTAAACGAAGTAAAGATATACATGCAAATGCACGAACAGTCTGCAGGGCAAAATGCCGCAAATATGCCGGGATAATGAAACGTATGGCATTATGGGTGTACAACAAATATCAAGTACTAAAGGGTATTTGTAAAGGAATAATGGTACCGGGGATTGCTTTCGGGAATGCGGTTCTGTGCTTAAGGGCAGAAGTTAAGTCCAGATTAGAAGTAAATCAGAGAGCTGTCGGAAGATTAGCACTAGGTGCCCACGGGGAAACCACAAACGAGGCAGTACAGGCGGATGTCAGCTGGTCAACATTCGAAGCACCGGAAGCTCAGAGTAAAATACTATACGAAGAATGCCTGAGGAAATTGGACGATAACAGGTGGGCAGCTAAGTTATTTAAATACCTTTACAGAAAGAGCGTTGACTCACAGTGGCGGAAAAGAGCTACAAAGCTGACTTGTAAGTTTGCAGACACGACGACGGAGGAAGAGAAGGCATTAAAATGGCGGGTTAAAAATGCGGAACACAAAGATTGGATTAATTCAATGAAAAAGAAGCATAGTGTGGTACTATATCAATACTGGAAAAAGCAGATCAGGCAGGAAGCGATCTATGACAACTCAAGAGGCAGTGCCCTACTCTTTGAAACTAGGTCAGGTTGTCTTAGAACGCGCCGCTACAAAAAGAAATTTAACGAAGAAGATGACACATGTGCTTTGAGCATTAAACCTGTAGAAACAATAGAACACCTCATACTAAAATGTGATGGCATCCATCCGGATGTCCATGCAAGCACAGTCTCTATTCCTGAGGCTCTACGGTTTAGAGCTAACAATGGTCATGTAAATAAATCTGCGGTGGAAGTTAGCAAAAAGCGATTGGAAGATTGGTGGCTCAAAAGCACAGGTGACATAAGGTTAGAGGTGTACGAAAACGTTTTTAAAGAAAATGAAGAATCTTAACAATTTCCAACGCAGTTAAACAAAAATAAAAACGCCGAGCATGGCGACGCCTTCAACGACCCCGTTACAAAGGGGACGCTCCATCCATCCATCCATCTATCCATCCACCCATCCATCCATCCATCCACCCACCCACCAATCCGTCCGTCCGTCCGTCCGTCCGTCCGTCCGTCCGTCCATCCATCCATCCATCCATCCATCCATCCATCCATCCATCCATCCATCCATCCATCCATCCATCCATCCATCCATCCATCCATCCATTGCGAATAAGGCTGCTTAGTTCTTTTCAGTCACCCACTGCATGGAGGCTATAGACTTTTGTAAAATCTGTCGTGCTATATTAGATAGCCAGTCTTTTCTGTCTTGATGTAAGCCCATAGTACTTCAGGCGGTGCGAGTAAGGCAACATTCAATAATTTTTTTTTTAACCGGCCACCAGGCACGTACCAGGGGGGGGGGGGGGGGGGGGGGGTCGAGAGGGGTCCGGGTTTCCTACCCCGCCAGCTCGAAAATTACCTTGGGCGCCTCCCAAGCTGCTTCTGAAATCGTTTATGATCTGGAAATATTAGTTGCACGCAGGAAAAATTTTGACCTGGCAATAATTTTCGTAAATAGAAAGAAATCATCATTGCTATGTAGAACGTGTACGGAATGGGACTCTTCAGCACGGCGTTTAGGTTATCTCGATTTCACACGACTCAAAGCAGTGTGTTTCAGGAGAGGAATAATACGGGTAGGTTTGCACATCTTGACGGAAAAGATTAAAAAGCGCTGTTACTTCTTTTCCTCAATGCGCTTGCCATGACTGTCAAGTTTCTAAGTTCCATTTTTGGCTCGATCTCTCTCCGCGTAACGTTGTCCAGGCTCTTATAATTGTTCTTTATACATCTTCTCTCCTCCTGTATATGCGCATTTACCTCGTTCTTCTCACTTTACAGAAGTTACCGATGATGTTATGACAGCAACTGTTCGGCTCTTAGGGCGCCAATGCCTCGTTATCGCGGCAACAAGCTTGTCTTTATTAGCCGCTTTTGACATTCTCCTTTCTTGAACATTTGAATGGCTTTTAGAACGTTTAGCCATTTCTTGTCCGGTGCGAAGACTTGCAAAGATGAGTGCGAACGCACAATTTCGATGGGTAAACCCCGAGCAAGATCTTGCGATGTATGTGGGTTTGCTCCTCGGACAAGATCTTGCTATGAATGTAAGTTTCTGCCAAGAGCAAAGCAGCGGCGATATAGCAACCGCAGCGTCATAAACAAATAAAAAAAATAAAATATTTCCGTGACTGGGTTTAGAACCCGCGGCGGTCCGAACAGATCAGCTTCGCTGGCCTGTGCACGAGAGCACTATGCTATCGCCGTAGTTTTTTGATTGAATGGAAATCAATTCCGCTAAGCTACCAAATGCTTTAGGTTTGGTTTATGTTTTTTTAGGGGGTTTAACGTCTCAAAACGACACAGGCTATGAGAGACGTTGTAGTGAAGGGCTCCGGAAATTGCGACCAACTCGGGTTCTTTAACGTGCACTGACATCGCACAGTAGACGAGGCTGTACAATTTCGCCTCCATCGAAATTCAACCGCCGCGGCTGGAATAGGCTTTACGTATTCACCCGATCACGCCTCGTGTTAAACTGCAACACGCTCTCCTGCTGTGCATTGCACGTCGTCGTCTTCATCAACTGCCATCTGTGCGCAAGTCACGAAAGGAAAAGAAATGCGCTTTCAATCGCTCTTTCATACACGTGGCATTTGTGTCCACCTGCAGCAACATGTTTTCGCACTATATTTCGTGGTTTGCAACGCCAGAGGCCGCAGTGGTAAACTGACAACCATTTATCTTTTTTTTAGCAAATCACAGCTCACAGACCGACGATGACGGTGGTCGTACGCCACGCCACGTCTGGGTAACTTCGGCTTAAAGTGTACGTTAAAGTATGAGGACAAGAACAACCACCACAACAACAACTTTGGCTTCTTTCTTTGCTTTCACCCCAGCAAAGGGTCCTGAAGTGAGTAGGGGAGCCGCACAATCAGCGTGCCTGGAACACCTAGGGTGAGAAACGAAGAAAAGAAGCAGAATGGCAGACAGGGCCTTGGACGAGGATTGCGGCCTCCTCTATAGCAAACCAGGGAGGAAGAATGTAAAAGGACAAGGAGGAGCCCAACTTCATGCGACCCGTGGTGGTGGCTTTGTCAACTAGAGGCGCATGAGCCAGAATCCTGGATTGGAGCTCGTTTTTCCCAGTGTTATGAACGGGATGTACACCAGCCGAAGAGGATTAAAGCGAAGATTCCATCGACCGGTATGACCACGCGGTAGCGGCAAATTCGACAGGTCGTTTGACCCCATGAGGACCCCACGAAAAAAAGGATGTGCTGAGAACCTGCCTGCGGAATCTTTCCCACCCTCTTCAGGAGGGGGGGGGGGGGGGAGATCACCTTCCTTTTGTCTGCAGTTCCTCACAAGACGCGACCGACGGTGGACAGTCCACGCTGTTAGAAGGGAACGGTGACTCCCAGTAATTAACCGTGACTTACAAGAGCCATCCCAACCGGATAGCCCGCCGAAGTTGCAGCTAGGGCGCCGCACCGGTGTTTTAGATGGACACATGCAGCTTGCAGTAATGTTCCACCACAGTGCGAAAAAGCGGCGGACTTGCGTTTCCTTCTCGCCAGTTCCTACGCGTGGACTCTGCAACGAGTGCCTCCGCGTGCTATGTGCTGTGTCACTCTTGCGATCTGTGCCTCGTGTCCAATTGGCCATCGACTTGTGAAGGGGCGCAGCCTTAGTGTATTTAACGAGCGTCCTGAGTGGAAATAGACGCTCTGGGCCTTGACGACAAGGCTCGACCAGTCGCCCGATGCTATGAACTTTTAATTTGTGACTGTTTGCTCTTTCCTTAAAATCTGTAAATAAGTTTCTTGAAAGTGCCAGTGAACCTATTTGTGTTTATCATCCCCAAATGTCAGCTTCCGTCCTTCTTCATCCCTTCTCCGGCCAAACAACGCTACCCATCAATCACAATAGCCGCTTATGCTACGCGGCCTATAACTGGCGGCAGCGGTGGGATGCTACTTCCCGAGTTGTAACTACTGGTACTTCCAATCTGTACTTGAGGCCAATGGAATTCGCTTTAAACACTTTCAAGACGTCAACAGTGCGTCTTGCATTTCCGTCATTCTCCACCAGAAAAAAAAAAGTCCTCCAGGTACCTCCAAATTCGTAACGGCAGACCATTAAGGCTTCCGGAGATACCCTCATTAATTTTTCCGAGAAAAATGCTGCTAAGAGCAGGAGCTACACGGATTCAAAGCACACGGCTTGTTTTTGTTGGAAGATTTTTCATGGCAACCCGCAAACACCGTATTCAAGAAGAAAGAAAGCAGTTCCAAAAACTTTGTGACAATATCCCGCTCCTACCAATGAACCGCACTTTGTAGTTCCATTCGGTGATGCGTTCCTTTACTGCGATCATGAGTTTGTTATGGGGAAGGGTGTAGTATAAATGGTCAACAGCAATTATAAACCGAAAACGTGTTCCTAAATTACAATATAGAAAGTTCTCTAACACTGCTCCCGAGTTCTAAACAACAAAAGGGTCGGCGATGGGCAAGGAGTCAAGGTGTTTCTGCAGATACGCTGACACCGCGTGTTTCCAAGTGTTACGCTCCGAAATTATGGTATGAAAAAGAATTTCTCGCTGACCAGTCTTTCCCACAGAAAACACCTCAAAATGTTACATCTTATACTTCTTAGCACTAGAAGCGAATGGCACAAGGGTTAATGTGGTTGGCACCTGGTTGCTGTTTAAGGAAGGGCATGTTTGTTGCGCGAGCAAACCATGGTGAAAAAAGCCTGTTTTCAATTTTTCGTCTGGGCGCTCAAAACTGGTTACGAATAGTGTTGCTTTTTCCCCTTTGTGCTCGGCACTCGTGAAGTCTTTCGTTCATTGCATCGCAGGTGTTTGCATTCAACTACAAAGACCGGCAGCCGCTGGCTTTCCGAACTCGGCAGTTTCAAGAGCCTGCCAGTAGCCTATTTCCTGGGAAAGGGCTGATTGTTCCAGAAGCGCAGAGGGTGATGATCTGGGAGAGCGCAGGAGGAAAAAAAAACTGTGGCAATTCCTTATATGCACCGGATGAAGCACAATCTGGGGAAAGTTTGGCGAATATTTGAAGTCGCCATCGTGTGCAAAGCACATTTAAAAGTGCAACATGTATGTGCAATGAATAAAAACTGAGCAGATTATAGGTGTAAGGATAGCGATTTTGCGTCCACAGTGCGTCACAGGTCACCGTTCGTGAAATCTGTGTGTGGCGTCACCTATGAGGTACCTCTTTCATGGAATAAAGTGTACATTGGCCAAAATTGGGCGAGACCTGAACGTTCGGATCATGCAGAATAACAACTTCTCATCGTATCCGTTCGTCCAGGCATTGCTGAACGTTGCGCAGAACGTAAAAGTGAAAACAAGAAGTTGTGTAAACCACTCTTCAAAAGGACGAATGTCCTTGTGACGATTCCACAAGGCAGCGAACGCGACGGACACCGCAGGTGTCTCCTCAAAGGCACCCAGCTGCACGGGAAAAAAGGGAAAGGGAAAAGATAATAAACGCCCCTCACTTTTATTCTGACTCCCGCCAGCAGCGCGTACTGTCGGTTTACGTGGCGTAAGGTGCCTCGATGTCAGCTCGCCTGGCCCATCGAGGCACCCTAACGGGGCGCCTCTTCCCGCGCCCCCCTCGGGGCACGTCGGTGACCCGTTTCGGCATTCGCTCCCAAGCTCACCGTCTTACAATACTATAACAGTCCTTTACCAGCATCGGGATCAGCGCACGAGATAATTTATGGAAGCGTTTTTATTGAAAATAAAAAGTTATATGCGTTAAAAACCGTATATCTTGTTTTATGAGAAAGAGATAGCCTATTTGCAAAATTCGTGATGTGTCACTTTTTAGGTGGCGGCATGGGTGTGGCTATGTTGGTGTTTTATTTAGAATTTTTTGTTTATTTTTACAGGTTAGGTTCGTTCATGCCTTGTAGGTCTTGCGCGGCTTTCGCAAATGCGGCGATTTTTTTTTCTTTTGCCTCTGTACAGGGTGTTTCACCTAAGACTTTACAGAGTTTTAAGAAATAGGCTTTTTGAGTTAGAATTGTCAGCGGTGTATTACATCAGAATACAGCTAAGATGTGCTAACTAGCAGGCTGGTTAACTAATAATGAGTAGTTAACTTTATACTATTACTGTTAGGATTTTTATATTACTGAGAGGCGTGTAGCCCACCGTATCCACTATCACTATCAGTTTTTGGAATTTCTAAAGCACGGTTACCTCGGCACCGTGGCCCAACTAATTTTAGCTATTTCCACAAGTTACGTGCACAGGAGAGGCGGCTTTGCCTGCAAGCTTCTCGAAAGCGAAGGTATCTTATCGCGATGTAGCCAAAGTTTGTTGGGCCATATTGCCCAGGGTAACCACGTTTTCGAAATTCTAAAAACTTATATGTGTATTACTTTTGGTGGGCCAGCTGCACGACTCTCACTAATGAAGGAGTCTAGAAGTGATAGTTAAAAAGACAACTATTCATTTTTAGTAACCAACCTGCTACTTAGCACGTCTTAGCTGTATTGCGATGTACTACACACTCTTACAATGCTATGCCGGAAAAATCGCTCTTATAACCCAAAATTCCTATTTCTAGAATTTTGTAAAGTCTCAGGCGAAACGCCCTGTATACATCCGTGCCTTCACAAAATAAAAAGCTTAGTTGCGAGACAGCGCTTGTACTAGTAGTTGTAAGTGATTGTAATAAAATAATAATAGAAAGGAAGGAAAAGATTTTTTCTAGCTCCAGCATCTGCCATCGATACTGAAGCACCTGAGCTGGGGCAGCGGAAATAAAGGGTAGCAGGCAGAATGGAGAAATGAAATTAAAGAGGTGAGGGGACAGAAAGAGAGGATAGGGGGATAGGTAATATACACAAACTATTTATACAATAAGAAATGTGTGCATTTTGTAACGCTTGTACTGTTTCAATTTTGTTTTTCAGATGAACCACTTCAGACTCGCCCAAGTCACCATTCTTAGTGCAGGTGTTATTGACCGTGTGCACGTGAGCACATGTGCTCGTTGTGACGTACCCGCCTGTCGGGGGCCAGTCACGCAATGTACTGGTTCTGCTGAAGCGAGGAGAATTGAGCCAACAAGGCCGCAACCCGCCAAAACGATATTTATTCCTCTCTGCCTGGAGGCAAAACTGGTGGTCCGCTCATCGCTGGCTTTTAGGAGCCTCCGGAAGTCCGTCCGGTAGATTGGGGCTTCACTCCAATCGGCTCGCGTCGGTGGGCCGCGGCTGCTTCGGCCCTCCTGTGGTCTGCCTCTCTTCCCGGCATCTCGGCTGCCGGTGCTGTGATGGGTCGAGACTACAGGACTCTTGGGCGTTTCGGCTGGCGGTCAGTTTGCTGCGGATGCTGAGATCCGGCCTCGCTGACTATGAACCAGCGCGATCTTGCATCAGTTCGTTTCGCCTGTCTCTGCTCGACTCCCTTTCTTCGTCTCCGCTGCCCCCGCCGCGTCTCTCCGGAGATTCCCTTTCTCCCTCCCTCTCTCTCTCTCTGTGTAATCTTCGCCCAACGGTTTTTCGTCGTCGCTGCTCATGCAACCGACCAAGGGCACCCGCCAAATTTCTAGACCTCGAGCGGTTACGCCACCTGTCGTGTCCGCTGCTAGTAAGGTCACCTGTTGACCTGTCGGCCTGCACACACAGACGCACAAACGAACCCGTCTGCGAGCGCCGATGGGTGAGGGGGGGGGGGGGGAGCACCGCACAAACCGCAGGGAAGACTGCGGTTGCGTTGGGCACCGCGCGCAGCCTTTCCTCTTTTGCCGTCTGGCTGTCTTTGCACGTCTGTCTTCTGCGTCGCCCTCCGCATTCTCTACCACCGTCTTCGCCCACATGTCTGGGTCGATAAATTTGAAGGCAGGCAAAATGTCTTGGGCACTGGTCGCCGGGTTGGTTCTTTTCAGCAATGCCTGGGCCTCCCGTATGCGGCCCTTCACACGTAGGCCGCGTACACGGCACGAACAGTTGAGCGGGGCTCCCGAATGCGGAGTTGCCTTAGGTGACATCTGTGGAAGAACTCAATCGCCAACTACGCCGAGCTTTAAATCTAGTGATGAAGCGTGGTTATGTTGTCATCACTTAGGAACATAAAGAACACATAGGCTGCGCTGGAGACGAGCGAACGTGTGACCGCGCGGCATCTGGTACCCCGCGCTGCAGGAAAAGTTTCTTCCAAGCCCGCTTACAACCCAACTAACAAGGCAAATTCCCCTGCATTAGCTCGTGACCTCGAAACAATTACTCATATTATTATACTTATGGAAGTAACTTTCTGCCAGTTGCTCTCGGCTTTGCATTGCGCTGCCCTATTTGGACCTCTCGCCGCAAGAAAGTTTGTGCTTTTGATATGGAGTGCAGGCCCCGGATTACGGAACTCGCTCTAAAGTTGTAGAGGGTGACGTCAAAATGACGACAGCATGACGACAAGGCGAGACGTCAACGCGTGACAAAACGCGGAATCAACCAATGGCTAGCAGTGTGCCGCCCCGGAAGCGTTTATTTGCACAAGAGGCCTAACTGCAAGAGGCCTATATATTTATGTAAAGCCCTCTAACACATTGTACCAAATGCTTTCCTTATTCCACCACATGACTCATTGCGTGATGAGCACATTTTCTTTCCCGACAGCTACACCCGTACCCTCGCAGCAGCCCTCACAGCAACACACACCAGAGCCCCCACTGCAGCCCTCATCGCGTGCCACGCTTAGCCTTCCTGGGAAGCGACGGCGAGACGATGAGGCCAATGAGGTGCTGCGTCAGACGCTGTATGAATCGCGTTGTTTGGCAGACCTTACTGAGGACCAGAACCGCCAGGACGCTGCTTTTCAGCAGAACATACTGGAGGTGTGTACTCACTGCGTACACTGCACTCTGCCGAGTCGAAACTGTCACCTTAAGCATAAATATCAGTGCTGTCTTTTGAGCACCTCTACTGCTGTTTTGACGCCTCTTGTGGGACGTGGTTGGGACAGCTGAGTTAATGAAACTCACACGAGTCTTCTGCAACCATACTTTGTCCAAAATATCTCAGCACCTGACATTTTACATAAAACTTAAGCGAGATCTTAATATTGGTTGTCACTAATAATTTGGAATTGGAGCTGTTTTACATGAAGGCCATACGGGAGGGGGGCAGATGCTGTGCAGGCGTCAAATGGGCAGCAAGAGCTGCTCATCCGGAACGTGAACCTACTGACGCTGATCTTACAAAAGCAGCTTGAGCCGCCTGCACCGCATTGAATTGTTCATTTTTATTTGCATTATTTGCGTGTTTTTATATTTATGAAATAACAGCTTCATATGTTTATATTTATTCAAGAACATTATTTACTTCTCTACCAGGTGCGGATTTATTGAACTATTTTTAGTTTGCATTCTAAAAATTCCGCTTTGTGTTTTTTTTAATTACGTTGTTTGCTTCTCTGCCAGTTGCAGAGACGTACCATTTATTTTGTGTTTTTGAAGGCCTGCGTTACGTTTGTTTTTATTTACATTATTTGCATCTCTGTCAGGTTTCTGTTTTTGTATTTATTCAAGATCACCTCTGCCATGTGCTATAGAATCATTTTTTTATTTCTTGTAAGCTCTGCAGGCCCAGACGCTTCACACACTTTATTTTCTTCCAGTTATGTATTTTAAGCCTTGCCAGGTGTGGAAGCCTTATATACTGTTTTTATTTTTCATTTCTTTCAATTGATTATCTGCAGCTGTGGCACCTGCACAAGAAGCAATTTCTAGTGCTTGCTTTCTTTCATTTGCAAGTGAAATATGTGGGGCAAAGTGTTCCAAAGTGACTATAGCTTTGAGGGGCGTCATAATGTGGAATTCTGGGTAAATTTTGAACACTTCGATTTTGGGCCTGTTAAGTTTGTTCGCATCTTCCAGAATCTTTTCTTTTTCGCATTACTTTTCCTGCTTTTGCGTAGAATGTCCATTGTGTGCATTGTAACATCATCTATCCTCAAGGGACCCGAGGAAAAATAACGCTTGCCAGCATTCGTCCAAAGCCACTTCTGAACTGGCGTTAAATGCAGGCAAAAAAAAAAATTTGGGGGACGCTTGAGCTCCGCCCTTAAAAGTATGACGCAACAATGTTAATGGCTCTCGTTTGTGGGTGGGTCCCTTTACAACCTTAAATGCAGACATGTTGGAATCATCGTCTGTGATACTCGTGTGTCTTGTACACGTAACATGTTTTTTTTTAGTCCAGTAAAATCTACGAAGAGCAATGTCTTGTACAGCACTTGCTGCGCATTCCATCAGTTATGTAATGTTTCAGCAAAGTGCAAACCTGGACTACAACAGGCCTACAAGTATGCACAACATGCCAAACTTGTAATTACTAGCATTCACGCTTGCAGTCAAGATGAAGCCTTTTTTTAAGGGCAAACAGCGCGGAAGACAGGCGGAAAGCAAAGAAAACATAGGACGAGCGCTCATCCTGTGTTGCCTCTGCTTTCCGGCTATGTCTTTCGCACTGTTCGCCCTTAAAAATGTACAGCCAACTTGCCCGTTTGGCCACAGTGTAAGATACAACTTTTTTGTGCAATCTCTGCGCAGCACTCGACAAGGGATATGCGAATCACTGTTGATGATACATGCTTTTGCTTCCCTGCTGTGTTTTACAGTTGAGAAACTGGTATGAACAGCTGTGGCAAAAAACATTTATTGTGACCAATGAATAAATGTTGTGCAAAAACAAACGCTTTACTGGTGCCTTGCAGTCTCCACACTACACTTTTTCCTCGTGCACATTCATCAAACACGTAGTGACCGCAAGCAACTGTATGGCTAAATGGGCAGGCCGCCGTAAGCAACGGCGAAAGACGGTGTACAAGTATGCATTTCACTTGTTGGACGAGCTGTTTCGGCCTGTATTTCGACTTGAGAAGTAGAAAGTGCAGTAGCTGCGCGGAAAGCTTGTTGATGCACTGAAAGGCATACTGGTGAACACTGCCGGCGGTGCAGCTGCTGGTGTGTGCACTTCATATCTTGCGACTGGAAGCTTTAAAGAACACGTAAGAAAAAGTATTTTAGAAATGCTAGAATGTGGCTACCTGTGGCCAAGGGCATGATATCACACAAGGGCTCACGCACTAACACAAGGCAATGGCACTGCCAGTAGTGTTGCAAATGGGTTGCAAGCCCCAAGGGTAGCGTTGGCCTGGCGGCCTGGGGCACAGCTGGAAACATCCGAAGGTCCTGGCAAAGGATGAGTCGACTGGCAACAGAACAACTTGTTTATTCTGGCATCGCAAAAGAGCAGCCGGTCAGGGCGACCACGTTACTCGAAGGAAGAAATCGAAGTCTCTCTCTGGCGTCCGGGGCAGCTGCTTTTATACCCACGGAGTCGAGGGCAAGAAGGAACGGCACGGGATGAGGCGCCCGATACGGCGACGCTCGGACATGTTCAGACGTGACGTGCGCGTCCGCCGGGCCGGCGCCGGTCAGACCTCCTCGCCTCCCAGTTGGGGAGCTCCTCTCCCCGGCTGCCGCGCTTTGACAACCGTGGGCACCAACATGCACACACACACACACGCACACACGACGACACGTGGCATTGAAACCTGCCTGGACGCGCTTGGCGGGAGGCGTTACGGCAGCACTGAATGGGCCCAAAATGACCGCCACTTTGAACGAAGCCCCGGCGTCCGTTGCATCCGCGCCGGCTATACCGCGCGTCGTAGGCGAAACGTAACAGACCGCCCCGCCGGGAGAAGGAGATCCCGATGGTCAGGGGACTGCATCCGCTGTCCGGAGGGATGTCGCTCGATGATGCTCGTAATCGAAACCGGTCGTCCCTCGACGTTGCTTGAGCGCAGCGCACAGAGAAGGCCTCGTTCTCAGGTTGATCACACAGGACACTGCAAAGTGACTTCAGGAGAGTTGCCATTTTTGTGCTCGTTCCCAGCAAGCGTTACAACTACGCCGAAACGCAACCGCTCAGTCAGCAAGCACGAGACAGCCCTCACTAAGCTCTGCCAGGCTCTTTCCCCTTTTATCCTACTGCCTAGTTCCTTACAGTAGTCAAGCAGCACTCAGAACGCGTCCACAAATTGGAAAATTGCACTAGAAAGCATATAATCACTTTGAAACACTAAACAAAAGCAATATGTTAAAAATCCTGCCTCAGGAAGAAAACATCAGTAACAAACAACTTTGAGGCGGATTCCTACGTTAGGGGCCTCGACCTAAGCCATCGGCGTTACCGTTGAGACTCCCCTTTTTGTAACGCACCTCAAAGGAATATTGTTGCAAAGCGAGGCTCCAGCGCAGGAGGCGGCCATTTTTGGAAGAGATGGTCTGCAGCTATTGGAGAGGGCAGGGATCCGTCTCAATGATAAACCTCGAGCCGGCTAGGTAGCATGACAATTTCTGAACGGCCCACACGAGACACGCACACTCTTTCTCGGTGGCGCTGTACGCCTGCTCACGACAGGTCAGCTTACGACTAGCATACAGGACGGGGTGTTCTACTTCTCCATTGTCCCTTTGGCACAGTACAACGCCCATGCCTCGCTCACTAGCATCGCACTGAACAACGAACCCTTTTGTGTAGTCTGGCGATCGTAGCACAGGCTGGCTTGTTAGGGCGCTCTTTAGGGCGCTAAAAGCTCTTTCCTTTGTCTCGCTCCAGACGACTGTTTGGGGCTTTGTTTTTCTTAGAGCATCCGTCAGGGGAGCCGCGATATCGGAGTACCTGGGGATGTACCTCTGATAGTAGCCGGCGACACCTAAGAACGACCGAATATCGGTCTTCGTGCGCGGTTGCGGGAAGTCTCGCACAGCGGCCACCTTTATTTCAGAGGGGCGGCGACGACCCTGTCCAATCACGTGACCGAGGTAGACAACCTCGGCCTGTGCTAATTGGCACTTGGGAGCCTTGACTGTCAAGCCCGCTTCGCGCAGGCGGGTTAGCACTGCCCGCAAGTGTGCCATATGCTCAGACCAGGATGCGGAGAATATCGCTACGTCGTCTAAATACGGTAAAGCGAATTCTTCCTGTCCCCGCAACACTTTGTCCATGAGGCTTGAAAAGCAGTATGGCGCGTTCTTCAAACAAAAACTCAAAACTTTAGGACGGAATGTTCCCATTGGTGAAATGAACGCCGCATACCTACTAGCCTCTTCTGTAAGTGGAACCTGCCAATAACCCCTGACAAGATCTAGGGTGGAAATAAACTGAGCGCTACTAACTTTCTCAAGGCGCTCCTCGATGTTAGGGATCGGATAAATTTGATCCTTAGTGATGGAATTAAACCTGCGGTAGTCGACGCAAGGACGAGGTTCCTTGCCCGGTACCTCAACTAAAATCAAAGGGGAGGTATAATCACTCTCACCCGCCTCAATAACACCGAGCTGTAGCATTTTCTTTACCTCAGCCTCCATAATATCGCGCTGGCGGGGTGACACCCGGTACGCCTTGGATCGTACTGGCTCTGGGGAGGTAAGTTCTATATCATGAGTAAGGACAGAAGTCCTACCAGGCCTCTCAGAGAACTGACCTTGAAACTCTTGTAAGAGTTGGTGTAGTTCGGTTTTCTGCTCAGGCGACAGCGGTACTTTAATGATTAAGTCACTAATGACCTGATCAGTGTCTTCCCTGTTCGTCACTGAGCTTAGTCCCGGAAGCTCGACCGGAAGCTCTTCGGGAACGTTTACCATCATACACACCACTGCTTCCCGTTGTCTATAGGGTTTGAGCAGATTACAGTGGTAAACTTGCTGTGCTTTCCGTTTTCCTGGCAGACTCACCACGTAGTTAACGTCCGACAGTTTTTGAACAATCCGTGCTGGGCCCTCCCACTGCACGTCGAGTTTGTTTTTTAGCGATGTGCGCAATATCATTACCTCATCGCACACCTCAAAACGACGGGCCCTGGCTGTCCGATCATAATAAACCTTGGCCCTCTGCTGGGCCTTTGCCATTGCTTCACCTGACAACTCCTGTGCCCTTCTTAAGCGTTCGAGGAGCCTAAGCACGTACTCGACCACGACTGGGTCGTCGCCCCTGCCTTCCCACGACTCTCGAAGCATGCGAAGCGGAGACCGCAGCGAGCGACCGTACACCAGCTCAGCTGGCGAAAACCCCGTAGCCGCATGCGGCGCGGTCCTTAATGCAAACATCACCCCAGGCAGACACAGCTCCCAATCACTTTGTTGTTCAAAACACAATGCTCTCAACACGCGCTTCATGACGGAGTGGAGCTTCCCAACGGAATTCGACTGTGGGTGGTACACTGAGCTGTGTAACAGCTTTACCCCACACCTTTCGAGAAAGGCTGTCGTCAAAGCGCTAGTAAACACTGTGTCCTGATCTGACTGGATTTCCGCAGGAAAACCAACTCGCGCAAATATGGACAGTAGTGCATTGACTATCTCAACTGAGCTGAGTTCTTTAAGCGGCACTGCTTCAGGGAACTTTGTCGCTGGGCAGATCACAGTCAAAATGTGCCTGTACCCCGTGGCTGTTACCGGCAGAGGTCCCACTGTATCAATAACGAGCCGTCTAAAAGGCTCCGTAATGATAGGTACCAACTTCAACGGCGCCCTCGATTTGTCCCCTAGTTTGCCAACCCGCTGACAGGTGTCACATGTCCTCACAAAGTGTTCTGCGTCACGAAAACACCCTGGCCAATAGTACTCTTGCAAGAGACGGTCCTTAGTCTTCTTAACTCCTAGGTGTCCGGACCACGAACCGCCATGCGACAAGCGCAACAGATCCTGACGGTAACACTGAGGCACGATCAGCTGATCGAACTCCACTCCTCTGCGGTCTAGATACTTCCGGTACAGGACCCCACCTCTTTCCACAAAACGAGCATTTTTCTTGGCGATACCTTCCTTGACATTGCAGCGCATGTTTTCTAGGCTGCCATCCTTTTCTTGCTCGGCTATCAAAGCCGACCGGCTGACTTTTAACAACCTATTAAGTCCATCGGACGTAGGCGCGATGAGCAAATCTGCAGATAGCTCTTCTAACTTTCCCGTGTCGGGCATTTCCTCTCCAGTACCTGGTGCCTTCAACGCTACAGGCTCAATTTTATTCAGTTCGGACGTGCTCTGAGTATCAGCTTGCTGCGCCTCCGACCCTTTCTCATTGTTCGACAATGTCGGCCCCGCAACTACCGCCTTTGCAGCGAGCTCCCGAACTCTCGATCTGGTTAAGGCCTGAACGCTAGCCTCACCAAACAAAAGCCCCTTCTCGCGCAGGAGGTGATCGCACCTGTTCGAAAATAGGTACGGGTACTGGGGGGGGGGGCAGCATAGATGACACTGCGGCCTCCGTCTCAATTGCTCCGAAAGGTCCTTCAATAACCACTTTTGCTACGGGCAGACACACGCTGTGAGCTTCCACGGCTTGCTTGATCCATGCGCACTCGCCCGTGAACATATCGGGTTCTACGTAAGAAGGGTGAACTACATCCATTGTAGCTGCGGAATCACGAAGCACTCGGCACTCTTTCCCGTTCACGAGGAAGTCTCGCATGTATGGCTCGAGAAGCTTCATGTTCTCGTCAGTGCTGCATAATGACAAAAACACGACTTTTGTTTTTGTTTCTGGACACTGCGCCG
Source organism: Amblyomma americanum (assembly GCF_052857255.1). Taxonomy (NCBI): domain Eukaryota; kingdom Metazoa; phylum Arthropoda; class Arachnida; order Ixodida; family Ixodidae; genus Amblyomma; species Amblyomma americanum. Next base: position 492,485,067 of record NC_135497.1, on the reverse strand, counting down.
AAAAGTGACCCGGCTTCTGGCACGTATAACACACGCGCGCTTGCCTCGTCTCGAACCGCTTTCTGCGTTCGGCTTCGGCTGCCGCCGTCTCCTTACGTTCGGTCGGACTGCTTTCACTCGCATCCGCACTACGTGTGTCCCCCCTTGCTCTCATGGGTGTGAACTTCGGCCTCTCAGACTTGGAGCCAAATTCACCCTTTTGACCGTCCTTAGCTCCGCGAGCCCGACGCGTCACAAACTCCTCGGCTAGCTCGGCGGCTTTAGCCACTGTACTAACGTCTGGCCTATCCAAGACCCAGTACCGCACGTTCTCAGGTAACCGACTATAAAACTGTTCTAGCCCGAAACACTGCAGAATTTTCTCGTGGTCACCAAACGCTTTCTCTTCTTTGAGCCACTCCTGCATGTTTGACTTAAGCCTGCAGGCAAACTCTGTATATGACTCACTTCTGCCTTTTTCATTTTCCCGAAACTTCCGACGGAACGCCTCCGCTGACCGCCTGTACTTTTTTAGCAGACTCGATTTCACTTGGTCGAAATCCTCTGCCTCCTCTCTCTTCAAGCGAGCGACTACGTCGGCCGCCTCGCCGGGTAACAAAGTGAGCAAGCGCTGTGGCCACGTTTCCCGAGAGAACCCCTGCTTCTCGCACGTTCGCTCAAAGTTAACCAGGAACAAACCAATGTCCTCTCCAAGCTTAAACGGCCGCATCAGGTCAGTCATTTTTAACGATACTCGTTCTCCTGCACCGTGTGCCTGACTTCCATTACGAGCGCGTTCCATCTCCACCTCGAGACGCTTCATTTCCAAAGCGTGTTGACGGTCGCACTCTTCTTTCTCTTTTTCCTCTTTACGTTCGCGCTCGTCTTTCTCTTTATGCTCTTTACGTTCGCGCTCCTCTTTTTCTTTTTGTTCCCTCTCCTCAATGGTCTCAAGGCATTCCGACAGCTCGTCATCCTCAGCCTCCAACTCAAGAATAGCCCTTAGCAGTTCTGGTTTTCTGAGTTTGTCTGAGACATCCAGACCCAACTCTCTTGCAAGCTCCAGCAATTTCGGTTTGCGCCACGACTTCAAATCCATGGCTGCTCCGAATGCTGCTTTCTCTACTGCCTACTATTGTCTTGCCGCAAACTAACCCGGCAGCAACGACAACACAATTACCAGCTCTGTTTCTGACACTAACAAAAGCCTGGCAAAACTCAGAAGAAGAAAGTCCCGCACTCACCAAACCTCGCAGCCAAGAATTCAGCGCAGTCGTTCCGCTGCAGGCAACCAGTCATCACACAGGGCTCGTTGCACTGCTCCCGGATGGTCGTTGTGCTGCTCAGCATACAGTTGACCGCATATCTTCGCTGCTGGCCTACGTTGTCGCGATCCCACCGCTGGCAACCAGTTGTTGCAAATGGGTTGCAAGCCCCAAGGGTAGCGTTGGCCTGGCGGCCTGAGGCACAGCTGGAAACATCCGAAGGTCCTGGCAAAGGATGAGTCGACTGGCAACAGAACAACTTGTTTATTCTGGCATCGCAAAAGAGCAGCCGGTCAGGGCGACCACGTTACTCGAAGGAAGAAATCGAAGTCTCTCTCTGGCGTCCGGGGCAGCTGCTTTTATACCCACGGAGTCGAGGGCAAGAAGGAACGGCACGGGATGAGGCGCCCGATACGGCGACGCTCGGACATGTTCAGACGTGACGTGCGCGTCCGCCGGGCCGGCGCCGGTCAGACCTCCTCGCCTCCCAGTTGGGGAGCTCCTCTCCCCGGCTGCCGCGCTTTGACAACCGTGGGCACCAACATGCACACACACACACACGCACACACGACGACACGTGGCATTGAAACCTGCCTGGACGCGCTTGGCGGGAGGCGTTACGGCAGCACTGAACGGGCCCAAAATGACCGCCACTTTGAACGAAGCCCCGGCGTCCGTTGCATCCGCGCCGGCTATACCGCGCGTCGTAGGCGAAACGTAACAGTAGCAAGAGTGGCTGCGACAACTCGCCACGCCAGCACGGTTAGTCACTGCAGCCACAGCTGCCAGATGGTGTAGAGCTTACTGCCGGTTGTGCTGCTGCTGCTGTTGCCGCTGCTGTTGCCACTGCCGCTGTAGCCGCACCATCTGCAGGTGTGCTTGCCTCTGCGAACGAGTTGTGCCAAAGAGGCCAATGATAAGGTCTCGCATGGCTCTACCACGCAGGTAGGTCATGCGAGATCCCGTCCCCGCCAAGTACCCGGCAAGCAGAGGTGGCCTATTGTTGTCAGGCTCATCGGTAGTGGCGTCTTCGTCTGCTGCCAGGGCTTCCTCTAGACAGATGTTGTGCAACGCAGCCCACGCTGCAATAATGGCCACCGCCCGCTCTGGCTCGTAGCGGAATGTCCGGTACCTTCGAAAGCACCGGAAGCGGCTTTTCAGAACGCCAATGCAGCTTTCCACAAAACATCGCATAGAGGAATGTGCTGCGTTGTACTTCCATTCTGCAGTGTTTGCATCAGGATGCCCTGACACTGGTGTGAGCAGCCACGGCTGCAGTGGATATCCGCTCTCTCCTGCACGAACAAAATTTGCAGTGAAGTGTGTTGTTGTCTATGTAATAAATGATTCATACCAAGCAGCTCAAAATCAGAAGGCTGAACCAGAATTCATAGGCATGCAGAAGATTCGTGACTAAGGGGTACCACTGTAAGCACATCCTTCTAGGTTAATGATGTACTGTGATATCCTACACAAAACTAGCGATGTGCACACCTCTTTTGCCTTGGTGTTTTACGCAGGAAATACTATTCACTTTTTAACAATGTGTCTTGTGCCTCTGCTCCGATAGTAAAAGTAAATGCACAAAAATAAATACGATACATCATATTGTTACATATCATCCATGGTATAACCTGCCTCATTTAGGTATGAACCACTGTGCAGTACTGTAGCTTAATCTATGCTGTCGAAGTGACCCGATGATCAACAGGCTGCATGCTTACCCAGAAGTAACTTTCCATCCTCCAGCATCCCGCGCTCCACCTTCCGACGCCGCTATGAATAACGCCAAGAAACGGCATCGTGACAGTACCCCTGGCAACGAGGGTAGACCGCAAGGATCTTCATGTTTGCGTCGCAGATCTGCGAGACACACAGGAAGACAATCTTAGTCGTGAACTTCCATTTTCGAGGTCGCGGATTTCGAACACATGCGGTCAGAAAACCAGTCTACTTTTGCGGTTTCAGAAAGCTGCCCTGTTTGCTGGGTCTCCCCGCGGCGCTTTGATAACAATCAGCGTGCCGTTGGCGAAGCCGACGAGGCCGGGGATGGAGCCGCGGCGAAGGAAGGCCGCCTTCGCTGCCGCCTTTTCCTCGGAGTGCACCGGGAAACGCACCCATCCCTTCTGTGCGCCGACTTTGCATATGGCCTCAGCCACACGCCGCACGCACTTGCTGACCGTCGGTTCTGCGAAGCCGACGGTCTGCTCGTTGCCGACACACACTTGAAAGCCCCCGGAGGCAAAGAAACGGAGAGCGCACAGCACCTGCTGCCTCATCGACAAAGCGCTCGTTCGTACGCCTCAAAGTTCATCGGCAAGTTCGCCGCACAACCACTCCACTTCCTCCTTATCCAGTCGAAATAAGCGACGGAACAGCTCCTCTGAAAAGTCATCCGCGTCCTCATATACCGTCCTTCGTTGTTGCTGGCGCCGACGTTGCAGCCACCGTCAGTAATAAATAGCAGACGCCGCCGCCATTTTCCCTCTAAAACTCTTTAGACCGACTCTTCGCGCTCGCAAAATCAGTCTAAAACCGCGGGCATAATTAGCTGTGCAACGTCATGTGTTTTTTCTCGTCCATGACGCCATTGCAGCTTCCCGTGGCGCAACTTTTCAAAATGGCGCCGGCGACCAATAAGAGCGGGCATTTTAGAGTGCTCTCAATTGTAGAGCGGTCAGAGCGAATTCCATAATCCGGGCCCAGCTCACATAAAATACGTACTCGAACTATTGCGTTGCGCGCGTTTGTGGCGCGTCAGAGCGAATCCGCTTGAAAATTTTTACAAGAGACGCTCGTCTGAGACTAGAATTGAGCGCTTCCAGGTCTGCTGCAGGACTCACGTCGTGCACTCTCAGCACGAATAAGCTTATATGACAGTGAAAAGGGAGCGAGTCCTCCTCTACAGCACTCCCTTTTAGGAGCAGTGTATGCTGCCCGAGTCCCAGAGTAGATTTAGATTGCTAAATATTTATACGGAATGGTTACATTTGCCAACGACGGCATATTTCCACTGCAAAGCATGATAACTAGATGCAGTTGCGAATTTTTAGGAGGCATTTAAAGCGGCCCCGAAGGCCAGGCGGTTTGGAAACAGAGAAGGTTGAAACCTCAGTTAAAATCTACTAGTACTAGAGCCTCGCATGTTTTCAGGAGGGAATTCGGATGCATTGCCAGATGTAAGTTTTCTTTATTTTTACTAGTGTAAACCTACCCCAGGGCTTGGGCCAGATAACTTTCCATAATTAGGAGTGCGCTAGAATACAGCTGGCTCCTTTTTTATTCCTATGTAGGTTGATTGATGCTGTGTGTGCAGGCGCGCAAATGATGCAGTGGCGCGTGGTAGCACAGGTCCAGGCTGATTGGGGAGTTATGAGAGAGGCTTATGCCATGCAGTGGGCGTAGTCGGGCTGATAATGATGCGATCTCCTCTTTACCGCGCGTTTACATCGCACAGGAGATGGACGTCGTTCGCATTTCGATTCCCCAGAACTGCGGCCTTCAAGAGCAACACCCGAACCGTCGTCCCAATTGGGCCCAAACGCCAAATCTGCTGAGCCATCGAGGAGCGGCGCGCATGTGACGCAGCTGGCCCTGTGTTGTGGGATCCTCGAAGACAGGGTGCTGCCGCCGACTTTCGTTGCTTCTCCAAACAGCTCATTTACCTAGTAACGACTTTCTTGCTTTCAAGAGTCGCCGCGTCCCGCGTTTATGTGTGCGGATGCAGACGTGGACCTTACAAACGGGAAGACAGGAGGCATAGGCGGCTTTTGCGTCTGGTGGGCTTGACAAAGGCGCCCTTCAGCTGCGTTCCTGCTGCACGCTAGTGGCTCCCAGCCGCACAAGAGCAAGAGAGCAGCAGCTCGCAGCCGTCTTGACGCTCGGAAAACACATTGCATCTGCGGCGCTCCCGCGGCGTCGCTGTTTAAATCCGGGGTACGGCTGTTGCGTTTCTTTGCGGCCGCCCGAACG